>NC_134570.1:237103383-237300883 GCF_050947875.1 Dermacentor variabilis
GGGCACGTGACCCAGAGAAGAGGCGATACACGAGACATACGCACTTAATATATTTGCGCGAATATAGCGCGAGTTTCCCCCCGAAATTTCGAGCCTTGGAACGCGCCTCGAATTATATTCGGGTTCGTCACATGAACATCAGGTGTGCAATTTTTATTTTACTTTATCTAACGCGGACGTTTCACCGTGCGCAAGAGCGCGCGAGCTGGGAGTTCTCACTGTTCACTTCGCGCCGCCTTTATCGTCCCGATTTAAAACGCTCTTAGTGCCGAATCAATATGGCTACGGCGTATTTATCGAAACCTTGTGCAAGACCATCGGCGGCAATGTGCAGGCGCGCCAAGCGAGCGGCCTTCGAAGCCACCCGGAGGATCGTCGCATAGTGCCTTCGCCGTATTCGATTCTGTTACGGGTATGTCTGAAGTGCTGCCTGCCGAGTAAATTTGGTCGCCTGGGGGACAGAAACTGTCATCGCCGACGGTGACAAAGGAGTCAGCAGTAACGATGAGTAATTGTGCAGGCACTCGTCCTTTCACTGCATTTTGCGACGGCAGTTCGCCGTAACGACGAATAAATTGCGCCTTACGAGCACCGCTTTTATACGTCGTTTCCTGTTTCCTTGCGGCATCACTTCGTGTAATATATATATATATATATATATATATATATATATATATATATATATATATATATATATATATTGTCACGCCCACAAAAGGCGTTACTTTGAAGCCGGGAAGAGTTAGAAGACGACGTGTGGCTGGCTGGCTGAATCTCGACAGGCGCTCAGCTGATCAAGATCATCGCTTCTAACTCTTCCCGGCTTCAAAGTAACGCCTTTTGTGGGCGTTACAGAGTGGTGGAGGTGCGGGGTAACAGGCGACTGAAACACACGTTGCGGATAACGGAGGCACAACGGTATCCCGGGATACACAAAGCACACTTTCACGACACGGTGGGCCTTCCATAAACGCAGCAGAAAAGCTCGTACCTACACTGATTTCACCCGTTTTGCAGTCGACGGTGGCGCCACACAGTTTCAAAAAATCAAGGCCCAGGATTACGTCATGCGTAGAAGGAGGTAGAACAGCGAACTCCGCGTTAAATATTTGACCACCCAAGGTTACGTCTACATTACACACGCCCACAGGATACAACAACTCCCCACTCACTGCGCGAAACGTATCGGCACGGTCCCAGCGAAACATCACCTTTCGTCCTAGAAGGCTTTTAAACGCCAGACTCATCACTGAAACGATTGCTCCCGTGTCCACTAAGGCCATAGATGAAACCCCGTCAATTAATACAAACACCTTATTCTTAAACATCCAAATGGTTGGAGGTATCTCTGTCGACATCGAAGATTGTTCAGCGACCTCACATCCAACGGCCGCGCTGGCTAGTTTTCCGGAGGTGGCGACGGGTATCGACGCCGCGGAGAGGGCGATCGGCTTACACGAGGAGCGGGTGGTGGTGTCAAGCTGCGATCGGATGCTGGTGAACGGTTCCGCAGCGGCTCCGGGTGCTGGTGAGGCAAGCTTCCTTAATATGTGTGCGAGGGCGAATATGTTTCGCCCAGAGGAGCGCGGTACCGCCTAGACATCGTCGATCGGTCGAACCTCGGTGGTTGGCGGCGATTGCAGTACCTGGCAATGTGACCCAAGTCGCCACAGCTATAACACACAGGTAAACGACGATCGATGAACTGCCCTTCGAAGCGCTCAGCCGTGGGGGGCCGTGTAGCCGAGCGAAGCGGCTGAGCCTGCTGCACAGGAGGAATGGTCGGTCTGCGTGCAAACCTGCTGGGGCGAGGGTGTTCTGCAGGTCGGTGTTCGGGCGTAAATGTGTCCTCACGTGGCCATGGAGCACCTCTGTGGTTGAAGTCTGTGACACATACCGCCGGTTGCCAGGAAGCGCAGGGTGCGGCAGGCGCCATGTGTTGTGGGTAATAAGCGTCAGGTTGTCGTATGACGTCGCGCGCAAGTTCCTGGTGCCGCAGCAGTTCTTCACGCACGATCTGCCGTATAGTAGACGAAAGATCGGCAGACGGGCTCTCATCGACGCTGGCAATGGTTGTCACATTCGCCAGGCGTCCAAACTTTGGCACAATGCGACGTGTTTTCAACGTCTCAAACGTACGGCAATGACGCACGACATCTGAGAGGGAATCAATGTGTTCCCGACTTATGAGGAAATTGTACACATCTTCTGCAATTCCTTTGAGGAGATGTCCGACTCGGTCTTCCTCGGACATCTGCGGATTTACGATTTTGCACAGCTTGAGGATTTCCTCTATGTATATAGTGCATGTTTCTCCAGGAGCTTGAGCTCTTTGAGCAAGTGTTCTCTCGGCGTGTTTCTGTTTGGCATGGGTGTCGCCAGAACACTTCTTAATTTCCTCGACAAAGTGCTCCCACGTTGTTAGGGAGTCTTCGTGGTTTTCATACCACATCAGCGCTGTCTCACTCAGAAAGAGCGCAACATATTCAAGCTGAGGGACAGAATCCCAACGGTTGTAGCGGCTCACCCTTGCGTAGTGCATCAGCCACTCGTCGACGTCTTCGCCCACTTTTCCCGCGAACGAGCGTGGTTCCACGTAGTGCCGCAAAAGTCCAACTGGCGCTGACCTTTGAGAAGGTGAAACTAGAGCTGGCATTTGTCCACCTTCGTCCTGAGCCATAGGGAAGGTCGTTGGCAAGAGACCGGCAAGACGACGGCTCCGGCGAAGTTCTGGATGTTGTGACTCCGTGGTACGTTCTGTCATACCCCGCACCTCCACCACTCTGTTACGCCCACAAAAGGCGTTACTTTGAAGCCGGGAAGAGTTAGAAGCGATGACCTTGATCAGCTGAGCGCCTGTCGAGATTCAGCCAGCCAGCCACACGTCGTCTTCTTCGTTCACCACTCTTCGGTGCCCCCGCATACTGTTTGTTGAGGCGTGAACCCACTATGCACCTAAGAGCGTCACAATATATATATATATATATATATATATATATATATATATATATATATATATATATATATTTAAGTAAGAAAAAGAAGTCTACCAAAAAGTTCGTCGTCTCTTTCCTGCGTATATATATATATATATATTTATATATATATATATATATATATATATATATATTTGTGAGACCGAAAGTCCCCTCTCACGTTATATTAGTGGTCGCACCATTTTGTGCATATACGCTAAGTGTTTAATTGTTTTTTTCATGACGTGCCACAAGGGACTATGCACACTGTCCGGCAGCCGCTGGGCCAATTCGTATATTTAAGAAGCTGTGTTCATGCAGCTTTGTCTTGCAGAGGCCGACAAATTTAATGTCTTGTCATCGGTCACAAGAAAAGTGAGCATAATAAGGTAACGTGGCGCGAAAACTCCTCACCAGTGGTTTAGCCAGGGATTTATACTTTGAAATTGAGCCTTTAGGCCACGCGTTCATACGCGCCAGTGCGTTCCGACAGGCTGCGCAGTGCTTTGAACAAGTGAGAGGCAGAAATAATTCTTTGTTTTTCGTTTTTGCGTAACAACTCTCGACGGACGAATCATGTCGGAATATAGAGCAGCTATACAAAATCGATGACGGCGGTTCGTCACACGGGGGAAAACAGCAATCGTCACATACAGACGTCAGTGACAGTTCATCTGACAGTTCATCGGCTAAAGGATATGGTTCTGTGTTTTGTTCTGAACTGATCGAACACTAGTAAGTGGAGTGAATTATGAAATCAGAATGAAATTTATTCTCGCTATATATGCGGGTGCGCATTGATAGGATCGGCCTGCAGCTATTTCAGCCCGCTTCAGGTGCGTCGATCAATCCGGGGTGGCGGCGCCCTTCGGAGAACGAGCGAGGACGACGACGCTAACCGACCATGCGCCGCCTTGGCAATAAGGTGCTTTGCGATACGGGGGCCCCAGGATTCGTCACAGTCTGCCGACACACGAGGCGACCAAGGAGAAAGGCAGCTCTGGAATGTAGAGGCGCCAAATGAGTTCGGCGGGCCAACTATTGTTACCCAACTCCCCAAAGCGGACCTGATCTGCTACGGCGGGGGGGGGGGGAGTTGCCGCGGTTGGCTAAGGGTTCTACGAAGCCCCGCTGACGTCGGCTCCGGACCATTGCACCTGTGTGTGTGTGTGTGTGTGTGTGTGTGTGTGCGTGTGCGTGTGTGTGTGTGTGTGTGTGTGAGCCCTGCTCCTCCAAAAGGGCGGGTCATCTTCAATGACGTTGACCTATGACGTCGAGCGGAGTGCTTATAAGCAGCGATTGCCGGCTGCTAGTGTGTGCTCGTCGTCGTGCTCTGTGCTCGAAATGTAGTCGTGAGCTGTGTGCTCGTTTGCTGTATGCTTTGTCTTGCGGGCTCCATTTGGGAGCCACGCTAGACTGTCAATGTATGTCTTGTTTAAACTGTAAATAATGTAAATAATCCTGCTCGCCTAAGTCCCGACGAAGAGTCAAGTTCACCCCTGCGACTACGACTGCCAAATCCTACATCTGTATGCCAGCGGTGGGATTGACCTCCCGAATCTTACATATGAATGACAGCGGTGAGATCGGCCAACGGCTCGTAGATCGGCCTACGACTCGGAGACAGCAACGGCAGCTGACGAACGTTGGCACATGGTGACCGACCGGTATCCTGATCAAGTGGGAGGCGACTTGGGATTGACCACTTCTTGCAACTGACTGGATACGGCGGAGAAGGACTGGTGCTATGGTGCTATGGTGAGAAGGACTGGTGCTATGGTGCTATTTCAGTGGATAAACGTTTGGTTTTGGCTGTAAGATTTACCAGGCTTCAATTTCTCTGTGTTTGTAGATTTGACTCGCTGGGATCTTTTACTTGTATTCTGATTTGCGTGGGTATCGCAGCAAGTATTCTGTGACAGCAGAGCCAAAGCTTAAAGTAGCGACCATGGTCCTAATGTGTTTGACGGGAGCTGACCTGTTGTGGTTGTGTGAAGAGCTCGAAGTAGACGTAGAGAAGGACTTGACGGAATCAGAAATTCGTAAGGCCATTCTGCAAAGTGGCAGTGATTTGAAATTAATCGAACATCAAGGTAAACGAATTCTAAGCAAAAACAGGAACAGGAATCAATTAGGCAAAAACGCCGTGAGCGTGAGCGAAAACGGCAACTGGTTGAAAAAGAAATGGCAGCAGTGAACAAAGAGATAAAAAACTTTGCAGCAGTTAAAAGCACGAAGTCCACAGCGGATTGATAAATCTGTAGGCTGGACGCAGCGAAAGTGGGAAGTAGATGGCAGATTTTGCTCAAAAGCCGAGGAAAGTAGTAGTACCTGTGAGAGTAGCAGCACGTTCACAGGTGAACTCGAAGTGCTAGTAGCTAACGATGCCTTAGTGGCAACAGAGGCCGTTAAAGGCCAGAGTGAGAGCGACGAGGTGTTGTGCCAACAGAGGACTGTAGAGACAGCTAGGACAGCTGCGAACAAATTGGCACATTTACCGCGCGTGTGCGTCGCATCTCATGGTAGCGAGGTCGTTAGCGAGGTACAGAATACTGAGGACTTGACAGACGCGAGCACCCTTGTCGGGTCCGATCTCCGTGCCGAAGACAAGTGCCAGCTGGACGATGCAGTAGAGGGTAGTTCGCAGGATTGCGAGCTCCGTAGCTCAAAGGAAAACCACTGCATTGTTCAGGGATGGGTGCAGCTCTCCACCAGTCTAGGTAGCGACGAGAGCGATGATTTAGTTAGGAATCATTCAGACTCTGGGGGTAAGAGACCGATCTGGGCCGACGAAATGTGTACCGGCAAGCACGAGGCACGAGAAGGCGACATAAAAGCGAGATCAAAGAGAAAGCGCCGTAGAAGGAAGCGCGGTAAAGACCGAAAGACGGTGAATAAGGTAGCGCAGCCAAACACGGCGACAGAGGCGAAAAGCCAAAGCGCGAGCAAAAGAAAGGTGCGGTCGTCGTTGACGATGTTGACGCATCCAACACGTTTTAGCCGCCGGTCCAAAGGATGCCGAGAAGCATGTTCTGCACGGACGCGGACAGAGGGCACAGGGCAGTTAAATTCCTCGTCGGTCCGTCGTTCTTTTTGAAGTTCAGCGCGCAGTACAAAGAAGCGCAAGGTGGCAAGACGAAACGAGGTGATAGGGAGTACCGACGCGGTCAATCGAGTTCGGGAGGAAAGAGGGGCGCCAGGACGCAAATTGGCAGGAGACTGTAACGTCTTGGAGGAGCTGATAGTAAGTCAGCCCTTTTGTTGTTCCTCGGTAGCCAGAATAGCTTTCGAAACGCGACCACCTCGAGTACGGCACAAAAGTATAAGTCAGATGTAAACATTTGAAACGGGAGGGAAACATGCTGTTTTGTGTTATTTTTTGAGCATTTTGAAAATTTTCGCGATTTGAGGGTAGAGTTTGTTTCAATAAGTAAGGTATGAGCTTTCTTAATGTTTTCGTTCGAAAAGCTCCGAGGTTTGAAAGAGGTGTTTTATGTAAACCTGTAGTCTCACGAGATGTTAATAATTCAATCAATCAATCAATCAATCAATCAATCAATCAATCAATCAATCAATCAATCAATTTTATTATTACATAAAAATAATGTACAGATAGACGTATACAGAAGGAGGTCCCATAGTTAAAACTGAATTGGGACCTCCTGTTCATGGTTAACATAAAAGTTCATTTAGCCAGCAACAACAGCTCAATTGGTATAATTCAAGTAATAATAAATAATGACATACAAATCTAAGTAAATGAAGTAATTAATAAACAATATAACGACAGTAAGCAATATTTCGAAACTAGATAAAACGAAAGTAAAAGAGGAAGAAAGAGAAAAAAATTTAAGAAAGAGAAATTAATTACTTGTTGGAGTACACAACAATGGCAGGTCTAAAACCAAAATCAGATTATACAACGCATAGTGTCACTTACATATCACATAACAGAAAATTTTTCAGTTCATCATAAAATCGATGGGGTTTCATGAGTTTTGTTATAAATGGTAATGTATTCCATGATATGGCTGCAAAGTAAATTGTCTGTTTCCCATAATTAGTGCGCACTTTGGGCAAAATGAAGTTATTATGCAATGCAAACAAGTTGAGTTAGTCTTTGTTAGAGATGATATAGGAATTAGCGATAATGACATTTTCTCATTTATTATTTTGAAAAGAAAAGTGACAAGGCTGTACTTGACAAGGGCTGCTACGTCTAGAATGTTATTTGCTTGTAGAGACTGTTTAGCATAGGCGGTGTGTGGATTCGACGTGCTTAGTCGAATTGCCTGGTTTTGGATGGTTTGTATCGGTTTTAGGTGAGCAATGTACGTGTTACCTCAGGAGGTTATGCAGTAGTTAATGTGAGAGTGCACAAACGCGAAATAGAGTGAGAGCAACACAGGTTGTGAAAAAAATGGACGCGCCCTGATGAGAATGCGTATTCCATGTGATAACTTCTTTTTAATATGCGTTATATGGCGATGAAATTTTAGGCTACAGTCAATAATAATACCTAAGTACGTGCATTCTTCACTTGCTTGTAATAAATGGTCACCAATGGAAATGGGCGGAATGCATAGTGATGATTTATTCGTGGATGAGAATAAAATAAATTTAGTTTTAGTAGGATTAATGGTAAGTCTATTCATTTCGCACCATTCGAACAAGTTATAAAGATGACTATTAAGCTTGGTTATTACCGTTGACAGACATTCGCCACAATTAGTAATTGTATCATCGGCATATAGTATACATTTAGAAGATGTGAGGCAGTTAGGTAGATCATTTATATAAAGTAAAAAGAGATAACGGGCCCAATATGGGTCCTTGTGGTACACCTAAATTAGTCATATTAGGTTTAGAATGAGCATCGGAAACACTAACAACCTGGTATCTGTCTCGTAAGTAGCTGCGGAATAGTAATAAAGGAGGACCTGTGATACCAATTGAATCTAGTTTTAAGATAAGGAATTTCGTGGTCAATGCTGTCAAATGCCTTTGAAAAGTATACAAATAAGGATGCTGCGAATTTACCGTTATCAATGGCTTTCTTTAATTGATCAGTAAGAGATGCAATTGCTAGGTCAGTAGAGTAACCGGATCTAAATCCAAATTGGTCAGGTGAAAGAATAATAAATTTGGTTATGTATTTGATCAATCGCTTTTCGATTATTTTCTCGATGACCTTGCTAAAAAAGGGTAAAACGCACATTGGCCTGTAGTTAGATAGTGATGAGCGATCGCCTTTCTTAAAAACTGGAATAACCCTACCACATTTAAGCTCGCGAGGAAATGTGCCTGTTTTAAACATGAGGTTAATAATTTCAGACATTACAAATGATATTGATTTAGAAATTATTTTAACATGACCAGGATGAATATTGTCAAGTCCAGCACTAGTTATTTTTAAATTGTTGATTACTGATACCACCTCATCAGGAGTGGTTGGAAACATATAAAATGAATGTGGAAGGCGCTTTGATGCGTATAAGTTGTGTTGAGATTGAGTGGAGTTACGAGCAAATAAGAAATTACTGAAAGCATCCGCAATCTTAAGAGTTTCGAAATAAGTATTACCATCGTGGGATATTTTAGTTATACTATCCGCTCCTTGTTTCCTATTCAAAAAGGAGTTCACTATTTGCCATTTTTTCTTTACGTCCGAACCACATCTAAGTATTTTTTCTTCGTAATATTTGGTTTCAGCTTTTTCAGGCCGTGAAGAAAGTGCGTTGCAAAATTTCTTGTACCGCGCTTGTAGGTTTAAATTGAATGGTTGCCTTTTAGTTTTTTTATGCAGGTTTTTCTCGTGTGCGCATGACCTTCAGCAAACTATCGGTGACCCAGGGATTTTGAAGTGAAGCCACTTTCTTTTTTCATTTACTTATATGAGAGTAGGTATGATAGTATGAAACGTTAAGGGATAAGAAAAGAGCAGATTGGGTGAGGGGACAAACGCGAGTTAATGATATCTTAGTTGAAATCAAGAAAAAGACATGGGCATGGGCAGGACACGTAATGAGTAGGGAAGATAACCGATGGTCATTAAAAGTTACAGAATGGATTCCAAGGGAAGGGAAGCGTAGCAGAGGGCGGCAGAAAGTTAGGTGGGCGGATGAGATTAAGAAGTTTGCAGGGACAACATAGCCACAATCAGTACATGACCGGGGTAGTTGGAGAAGTATGGGAGAGGCCTTTGCTCTGCAGTGGGCGTAACCAGGCTGATGATGGTGATGATGATGATAGTATAATATCAACTTGTTATAAATCGTGAGAAGGCTGCCCGCGGATCATTTGTGTCAAGAGCGAAAGACCAGTCAGCGTGAGATACTGCTGCTGAGAACAATGTTTTATCAAAAACAAGTTTGGTGTAAGAATTTGAATAGGAACAGTGTGCACATGTAGTGCGCAGAAAAAGGGGAAAATAGTGAGTAATGTCACTTTCAAGTACTCCTGCATCAGGTGGATTCAAAAGATTAGACAATGCATGATCGATTAGAGTGTTAGAACCCCCAAGAACTGAACGAGTAGGGATATTAATAAGACATTCATAACCAAAACTTTGGAAACAAGACGAATAATTGACAGAGCTCGGGGATTATGCCATTAAATTTATGTTCATATCACCTATAATTATGACATTTTTTGTCTCAGCGGATAACTATGCCATTATTTTTTCGTGAGAAATACAAAAGTCTGGAATTGAAGAGGAAGGTGAACGGCAAACGCAGCCAAAGATGAAGTTTCGATCATCGTTGTTAAGAAAGTAAGGATCGAATTCCAACCATACTGATTCGCAGTTTTAAATATTTAACGTGAGCTCTTCTTTTGTATGGAATTCCGGACGAGATATAGACAGCCGCACCACCGTAGTTGCTGGACTGTCTGTGTGTATACTCTGATTTATAAGAAGGCAAACAGTACAAGTGTTTATCATCTTCGCTAAGCCAGGTCTCTGATACTGCAATGATTGAAAACGTGAAAGAAAGTGTTGAAAGCAGATTCTGGAAGTCATCGATATGTTCACGGAGGCTGCGCGCATTGAAATGAATAGGAGAGTGATTACTATTCTGAAGGAAGCAATTTAACTCGCTCGTTGTGTAATATGACGCCATGATAGAAGATAAGGGGTTAAGGGAGGCACAAACTTTATGCCGATTAGTTAATGACCATTAGGTCTGAATCATCAGCAATGCGGTACACTCTGGTTTTCTCGGCTTTTCTAGCCTTGATTTCGCAGTTGCTGATCCAGAGAAATTGTCATTTGTATTGTTTTTTCAAAGCCAGCGCCTTCGAAAAGAGCGCTTTATTCCGTGCTGTCAAGTGCTCATTGACGTAAACCGCACTGTCAACAGAAGCTTTCACCCCGATGTCACTTAAGTGAAGCTTAGCCTTATGTGCCTTGCTGACAAATTCATCCTTCTTTGTGCGGGAACAGAATCTAGCCACGACGTTTTTCTTGTCTTGCCTGAGTAGATGGCTCTTTTGAGTAGATAGTCTCTTTTTTTATGTGTGAGTAACCTGAGTGTCAAGGTTATCGGTGAGAGGCCTGTCGTAACGCGCGTGTGTATTAGTTAACTTTCTTTATTTTATGTTTTTTTATTTTCTAAGGTTAACCGCGTAGGTTTTCAGTAAGTGCGTGATTTGCACTAAGAGTTCGTAGTTCCATTAGCGCGTGTCCTGTGTGGACGGAAGGAAGCAGATTTATGAATGGGTTGCTCGTGTGTGTTAAGGGCAGCTGTGTTCTGACTTCACTAGTAAGCGTGCGTGGAACTAGTCGTTAGAAGACACATTTGTTTAAAGGTTCCTCTGTGTTGCATAAGTTACGCAAGTTTGGTTGTTCGTTTAAGGAACGTGTCCTGTGTGGACTAAAGGAACAAATGTGAGCAAGAGTAACGAAACGTTTGCGTAAGACGCAAGTATGCGTTCGGAATAGGGACCACAAAGCTAGCGCGTTTCTAATTACGTACCTATGGAGTTGGCCAGACTGTTCAGTGGCAACAGCACGTGAGATAAGTACGCCACTGTGATAGGGTAAAACGAGACTGCGCGTGAAGCTAGGCTGCTTAAGTTATGGTCCGGTACTGGTACTTGAGAGCCTTCGGTTCAGTTCTGCGTAAACCTTTACTCTTGTGCAGCGCGACGGTCAGGTTTGGTCGAACTCAAGTCGAATGTGAACGCTCGCTTTGGCGGCACAAAATTTTGGGGCAAAATTTGGGATTCCCAGTTGAGCGGCTTGCATGTAAATATTGATAGGAAGCCTGGTGGGTTTGAAGTTTGAAGTTTATTATAATTTTGTCAATACAAGATTGTCATGGCGCCGGAGCAAAAGGCGAGACTATACAAGCCTGACTAGGCCCCTGGCGCCACGAGCACAGCAGACAACAGTGCAAAAAAAATGTATACATATATACACATAAAACACACATATACATATTTATATATACGAATGACACAATTATACATACAATAAATCAATGCAAGACAATAAGTATAAATAATGCAAATGAAGAAATAAAGTACGTACAGAAAGATACAGGAAGTTCAAAAGCCAAATGGGAACAAAATGTCTTGCAACGCATGAAATTGCATATCAGTCGAAAAAGAGAAAGTAAATTACAAAAAACAGGTGTCAATTGTTGGAAAAATACAGTTTTGATTTCTTTCTGATTATTGAAATGGTTGAGGAATCTTGCATGATATCAAATAAAGCATGCTCATCATTAAGTAAAGTAGGAATCTGCCACTGTAAAAGCTGATTGCCGTAGTTTGTTCAAGTTTTTACCTTAATAAACTTCCTAGCTGTTAAGGTGTAGTTAGTTGTGGTGTTAGTATATATAGAAAAAAAGTTCTCACGATTACTTATGAATTCTAAAAACGCTTTTTCGGATAACTTTTGTTTATATAGACTAGTGACACTCAAAATACTGTCCTGGCGAAAGTACTCAGAGGTATGTTCGTACATCGATAGGTTGTGAATAATACGAACACACTTTTCTGCATTCGGAATAGAGTTTCCAAGTTATCCTCAGAAGTGACGCCCCAAATAAGTAGACAATAGTGGAATCTAGAATGAATAGTAGAAAAGTATAACTGACGTTTAAGTTTTAAAGGTAACAGCGTGCGTTGCTTATTGAGCATACCAATTAATTGTGCTATGCTACGTTTTATAGAACTTACGTGATGCGTCCACCGTAGATTTTCATGGAAGAGTACACCCAAAAACTTGTACTGGGAAACCCTTTCAAGTGGTTGCGATTGAAATATTAAAGAAGATGCGAACTTAACTAGCTTGTTAATAGGAGCAAAAACAATATACTTTGGTTTTTTTTAACATTTAGGCTCAACTGATTAGCCAATAACCACACTGAAAGGGAACGTAACCAGTTGTTAATAAGAGGAATTAGAGTAGAGATGTTATCAGAGGAGAAAAAAACGTTTGTATCGTCGGCATGTAATACAATATCGAGTGTTTTGTGGTATTGTCACGATATCATTGATATAAAGCAGGAAAATCGTAGGGCCTATAACAGAACCCTGCGGGATGCCGTATCTAATGTCTGCTAAATCTGATTTTATGCTGTTGATTTCCACAAATTGGGAGCGGTGTGATAGGTAGCTACGCAGTAAGTCTAAAGCAATGCCTCTAATTCCATAAAAGGGTAATTTAGAAAAAAGTATGTCATGTTTAATTGAATCAAATGCTTTATTAAAGCCTAAAAATAAGCCCATATTGTATTGTTGGTTTTCTATATTGGCAACAATTTTATCACCTGTTTCAAGTAACGCAGGTTCAGTGGAATTGCCCCTTTGAAAGCCATACTGATTCGGGGTTATAAGGTTATGCTTTTGCATGTGTCCAGTTATTCTAGAATTTAAGGCTTTTTCAATATTTTAGAAAAAAACTGGAAGTATAGATCTCGGCCGTTAATTAGTGATGCAATCAGTTGCGCCACCTTTATGCGAGACGACGATCCTAGCAATTTTCATGTTATCCGGAAATGTGCCTGTAGAAAACACATTTGTTATGTCACAAAGAACATTGCATAATAAATCCGCGACTGCTTTAATTGGTGCTACTTTAATACCGTCATAACCACAAGAAGAGCTGTTCTTTAAATTGCTAATAATGTGTGCTATTTCTGTAGGTGTAACAGGACGAAGATACATGATATTTTGCAAACTGGTGTTAATATAGTCCTTAAAGTTGTTGCTAACTTCCGAGTCAAAGGAGCCAAAGCACAAGAACTGCTGATTGAATACTTCAGCGAGGGATTTACCGCTTAGCATTTTGTCGCCGTACGTAAGTTCCTGGGAATGCTATTTTTTGAGTGCCGCAATAGGTCCTTTAGAGTCCGCCAAGTTTTTTTAGGATCATAAAGAATGTCCGTAAATTTGTTGGCGTAGTAATCAACACGTGACTTCTTTATGTCGGCACTTATTGCCTGTTCCTGACCTTTTTATATTGCTTAAAAATTTCTGCGCTTAAAAATGTCTGCGTCCTTATATTTTAGGAAGTTGCTGAAGAGCTTACCTCGTGCTTTCATTCTCTTGAGTAAGTCGTAGGTAACCCAGGGTTTCCTCGCTTTCTTAAACTTTCTAACAGTTACCAGAGGAAAAGAATGTTCGTAAATTTCAGTAATTTTCTCGAGGAAACTGTTGTATAAAAGGTTTGAATCAGATTTATTTTTATCTGAAATATCATTCCAATTCACAGATGCAATATTTTGACGGAAATTATCTATCGCGCGATTAGTTATCACCTGCGTAGTTTTTGTCGAGTGTTCTATGGTAACCTGTGGAAAGGTGCGCTTAGGAATGAAGCAGAACAAAGGTAAATGATCACTGATTGCACTTACAAGCATTCCCGCTTTCACGTCACTTTCATCATGATTAGTCAGACACAAATCAATCAAGGTTTCACTGGATGCAGAGACGCGAGTAGGCAGAGCAATATTGTTTGAAAAGCCATACATTGATAACAGGTTGACAAATTCATTAACTGATGTGTTAGCAGGTTGCAACAAATCAATGTTAAAGTCACCCAAAATTACCACAGGCATTTTCAGTGACGACAGAGAATCAAGCAATGTTTCAAATCGACGGATAAATTCAACCAGAGACCCAGCGGGAGGCCTATAAACAACGCCAATTACGAAAGTTCTACATCTGACAAAAAGAAGTTCGTAGTTGGACAATATAGCCCAGTGTTCAGCCATTACTTCTTAATGAACAGCGTTTTTTATGTATAAAGCAACCCCACCCCCTTTTTTACTACACCTGCTCAAGCATTCAGGTTTGTAACCATTGATTTGGATTGCATCTTGAGCGGTATTGTACCAAGTTTCCGTAAAGGCCTACATATCAAACTCAAAGCCTAAGGACATGAAGAATGTGTTTAATTGGTCCTCTTTGTTCCGTAAACTCTGCGCGTTTAAATGATAAAAGGAAAAGAACTTCGAGTGCTTACTCTCCTCAGAAGCAAAATCACGAAAAGAAACGAAATCGAGATAAGACAGAACATGAAACCGCCATGGGAAAGAATAAAGCTTATCAAACAATGCCTGAAGCGCTAACATTAAACCATGTTCGCGAGGTCACTTTCTTGGCAAATTCGAATGACACTGTCACCGCTATTCTTTCGTGCAAAAACATGGCCATTCTTTTGCCACACGAAGCTACGCGGTCCTTTCAAACATTGAATGAGGTTTTATTATTATTAATAGACAAGATATAGCAAAAGGCAGTATTATACAGGAGGAGGTCCCGAGGTCAAAGACTGTAAAGGGACCTCCTGTACAGCGTATAAGTACAAATATAAATAACAACAGTTGCAACAAATAGCGTAAAATATTCAAGATAACAAACTTAGTATTCTTTTAGGTTTGGCAGTACTAAACAAATCAGCGGCAGACATGCTAGTAAAAAGTATAACAATTATTATTACATTCGACTAATTACAGAACTATAACACCATTTTGAAAGTAAATGGATAATGAGACCTAACCAAATGAACTTTGTGTTGCGCAGCCAAATGTACATTTGGAGGGGAAAATATACTTATCTAAGTGGTTGCAGATGATAAAATGTGGTCTTTTAGTTGTCGTTTAAATTGAAATGATTTGCATGACTTGATAGTAGGAGGTAGTGTGTTCCAGAAGGAAACGAACGAAAAATGGACACTCTGCTTACCATAATTTGTGCGAACCATGGGAAGAATAAGGTTATTGTTTAGTGCAAATCGCGTAAGATTAGTATTCATTAGACAAGACTGAGGTATCAGACTGTATATAATATAATATTTGGGGTCTTACGTGCCAAAACAGCTTTCTGATTATGAGGCATGCCGTAGTGGAGGACTCCGGAAATTTTGACCACCTGGGGTTCTTTAACGTGCACCTAAATCTAAGCACACGGGTGTTTTCGCATTTCGCCCTCATCGAAATGCGGCCGCCGTGGCCGGGATTAGATCCCGCGACCTCGTGCTCAGCAGCCCAACACCATAGCCACTGAGCAACCAAGGCGGGTGTATCACACTGTTGCGGTAAGCGTTATTTAGTTGTCGATATAAAAACGTACCAAAACTAAAGATAATAAGCTCGTCCACAGTAAGAATATTATAGTTATGTAATAAGTATTTGGAATTGAAATGGTTAGGACTAAATGTAATTATTCTAACAGCCTGGTTTTGTAGTACTTGTAATGATTGTAAGTGGGTACGATACATATTGCCCCAGCATGCAATGCAATATTTTATATGTGAATGGATAAAAGAGTCGTATAAAGAGAGTAGTGTTTCCTGGTTAAACACATACCGAGCTTTTAAAAGTGTCCTTATTCCACATGTTGCCCTCCGCCTAACGTTGGCTATGTGTTGATGAAATTTAAGGTAAGAATCAAGTTCTACACCCAAATAGTTACAGGAAGTACTACGCAGGATAAGATTATTACCAAGGTAGAGCGAAGGATTGAATGCGGATGAGCGTTGGTGTGACGTGAATAAAACAAATTTAGTTTCAGACGAGTTTATATTGAGCTGGTTAATATTGCACCAATTTAACACATTGTGTAAGTCGGTATTAAGTTTAGAAACTAGGTTCCGTACATAAATGTCAGAGTTAATGATAGTTGTGTCGTCTGCATAAAGAATGCACTTAGAAGAAAGCAGGCAATTAGGCAGGTCGTTAACATATATTAAAAATAAGAGTGGGCCAAGTATGGATCCCTGAGGTACACCCATGTTTGATGTCATTGATTTAGAAAGAACACCATTAACTCTAACTTTTTGTGTTCTATCTTTTAAGTAATCTTGTATCAAAGTTAATGCAGGACCTGTTATTCCGATAGATTCAAGTTTAAAGGATAAAATGTGGTGGGTAATTTTATCAAATGCTTTAGTTAGATCCACGAACACTGATCCAGCATACATGCCCTTGTCGATTGCCATCTTTAATTGTTCAGTTAGGGCGATAAGAGCAAGTTCGGTTGAATAGCCCTTGCGGAAGCCGAATTGGAGTGGTGAAAGAATACTAAATTTAGATATGTAATTAGTTAGGCGCTTTTCTACCAGCCATTCAATAACTTTGCTAAATAAGGGTAGAATGCAAATGGGTCTATAATTAGTAATCAAGGCACGGTCACCCTTTTTAAATACAGGAGTAATTCTACCTTGTTTTAGTTCTTGTGGGAAGGTTCCAGTCTTAAATAATAGGTTAATAATACTTGCGAGAACATCTGAGATTAGGTGGGCAATTAGCTTGATGTGATTTGAATGCATATTATCAAGACGTTCATTTCTTCATTTTCTACTTCATTTTTTTCCCTTCGTTTGCGCTAGCCATAAAAGCTTTTTGTTCATCGCAGTTAGATTATCGAATATTTGCAAGTCTGGTGCTTTCTCCCGAAGACGTGAGTGACTTTGCATCCACCGTTCCTTCCACATGACAGATCGGAAGCGAGCTATCACCACAGGTTTTTTACCAGCACGTGGATGCAGCCGATGAAGGGAGTCAAGGTCGGAGTCTGATAGCTGGGGAAGCTCAAGCGTACGTGCCAGAACGTTCATCTTATCAAGAAGGTTTTCATTCTCTTCTTTTTGCATACCGTGAATCTCGATGTTTTGTCGGGGGCTGTACTGCTCCAATTCATTTAACTGAGCTTTCACTTGTAGGGCATTTGGAGAAATTTCAGACTCCAAATGTTCAACACGCTTCCTCAAGGCCGCAATTTCAGTACCCTGACTGTCAGTCTTCTTAAGTATTTCGTCATATTTGTCAGAAAGCATTTGGATAGATGCCTCAATGCCACTAATGCCTTTGACAGCCTCGGACAAGGCGTCCACTTTGGCCAGAAGTGGAAGAAGTGATAATGCACTAGCATTGAGTTGGTTCAGCGTACATTCAAGTCTTTGGCTTTCAGACATATTGGATGAGGCACCGCTCCTTTTTTCATTTGTATGACATGTTGCGCACTTCCAAGAATTTTTCAAGGAATCGCCTTTACTGCGAAAAGCAGACCCAGTAATTCCAGAACATTTACCAACATGGTATGAATATTTACAAATTGTACACACAAGGGGTATTTCTTCTGGCCGAATGTCTCCATTGCACGCCAAACATCCAGTCATAATAGCAGTGGACAATGATTAACTATAGGCACAGCAGCAGCAGGGAACGCCAGGAGGTTAAGAGCGAGTTCGAAGCAAAATAATACGAACCTGCAACAGTGGCAAAACAAGTGCGTGAGAAGCGATGCTGCGTGCCGTCCACTGCCACTGCTGTGCCCGAAAAGCGAAGAATCCAGGATCCGCCTCTCCTTTTTACATCCGTCGTCCTCAGGTCCGTCACGTGGTAGCAGATGAAATCGGGGCGGTGGTCCAAATTATCGCCACGATAACGTAACAGCTGGATTGACGGCCGCACGTTGTATTTCTGCAACAGTGGCAAAACAAGTGCGTGAGAAGCGATGCTGCGTGCCGTCCACTGCCACTGCTTTGATCGAAAATGACTCAGGTTAACAGTTGATTCCGGGCGTTTGCACGCGGAGTGGTATTGTGTTGCCGGGATCGACTCTTCTGTGCCAGTTGTTGTGAGATGGTTGAAGGCATTCCAAGTGCGCAGGGGTTGCAGAGAGCAAAGCTATCTTCTTGCTCACCAGCCATTAACTTCCTGCCCAGCGGTTGCCAGCACTGGCCAGGCGAGATTTTCCGGGCCATGGAGGAGCTGTTAGCATCGGCCTGCAATTTCAGCACGCTGCAGGTGCGTCGATCAATCCGGGGTGGCGGCGCCCTTCGAAGAATGAGCAAGGACGACGACGCTAACCGACCATGCGCCGCCATCGCAATAAGGTGCTTTGCGGTACGGGGGCCCCAGGATTCGTCACATTCTGCCGACACACGAGGCGACCAAGGAGAAAGGCAGCTCTGGAATGTAGAGGCGCCGAATGAGTTCGGTGGGCCAACTATTGTTACCCAACACCCCAACGCGGACCTGATCTGCTACGGGTGGGGGAGTTGCCGCGGGAACGTCGTCGTAGGCTCCTTCCCACGCGCCGACCAAGACGCAAGACAATGTGCTACCCGGTCGCGCTACCCGCGTGAGCTCAGGGTTCTACGAAGCCCCGTTGACGTCGGCTCCGCACCATTGCACCTGTGTGTGTGTGTGTGTGTGTGTACGTGTATGTGAGCCCTCCTCCTCCAAAAGGGCGGGTCATCTTCAATGATGTCGGACTATGACGTCGAGCGGAGTGCTTATAAGCAGCGATTGTCGGCTGCTAGTTTGTGCTCGTCGTCGTGCTCTGTGCTCGAAATGTACGCGTGAGCTGTGTGCTCGTTTGCTGTATGCTTTGTCTTGCGGGCTCCATATGGGAGCCACGCTAGACTGTCGATGTATGTCTTGTGTAAACTGTAAATAATGTAAATAAAGCCTGCTCGCCTAAGTCCCAACGAAGAGTCAAGTCTCCCTTCAACTACGGCCGCCTAATCTAATAGCATGCAATGGCCACTATTGTGAGAATAAGAGTTAGTGGAGACCAATGTGGAAGTAGGAGGAAGAATACATGTGGCGAAAGTATTACATTTTCTTTACAACAAATAACAAGATTTCAATAATTCGAAAACGGATATGTTTGTAACACTATTACATCGTTCATTATTGCTTTCTTTTTTTTCTACTGTATACTGTCGAGAAAATAACTATTTAATGGGGAACAAAATTTTCTCAAGTGGATATTGCATTAGACAGTTCTCGTAATAGTCATCTGAACTGCGGAAAGAATCAAGCAATATTGTTCGCGAACGGCGTGTTAATTGTAAGCGGCCCTGTCGCCGCACAGCAAAAATCGTCAAACGATCTAAGCGCAGGCGACTCGTGGACTGTACAGTTCTAGGAAAACATTTCAGCTGGATGTTTTCACTGGGTAGGGTGGAAGAAGGGAATTGTGAAGACATGTCAAAATCAGCAATCTTTGTTGCTATTGTCGATTCGTCTAATAATAATTAAGGCTGCATGCCAATCAATGTATATAATAAAATGGAGCAATTCTGCTCTCGGCGTGGATTCGATTGGGAAGAACTAGAGTTAGATCAAATTCCTCCCATTTTTGCTCAATGAACTAATGACATTCAACAATCAAGCAGTTAAGAATTAAGAAATTCATGGTATATCATGAGTGTTTTTTCAAGCGCCCTCTCTTGTGAAGCAGATCTACTATTTTCGTGCAAAGCTCCCTGGAAAGCGTATTGATTGTGTATGCATGCACGCACCTATCGAACTTCGTGCACATATAGACGTGATTCTTTGAAGATAAATATTTATTAAAATTAAAATTATTTATTTCTGCCTTGTAAAGGTACAGATAGCGGAGGCGCAGAAAAAGCTGTCAGATGCAGATTGACAAAGCCGCAGCGCCCTTTCGCTTGGCAGAGCCTTTACAGCGAGACATTTAAACAAAGATAATTGCACATGGTAATAACAGGTATACAAGGTATACAGGTACAAGGTATAAGGTATAACAGGTATACAAGGTATACAAGAAACTTTATTGAAGAATAGTCCGGCAGTTCTTGCTGTGGTGGCCTCAGGTGGCGGCTCGAAGCCCTTGGACTCGGTAAGGAATCTTCGGCTTGCCGGACAGCCCATAGCTGGTCTGCCAGCTCTGAACTTTTGATAGCCGCCTCCCAGCGGCGGCGACGCCTACGGAGAGGGTCCTCGACGGCGCGAGCCTCGGGGACCTCGAGCCGAGCCTTCCCGTACTCTGGCAAGGGCCGCGATTATGGACGCGTCGCGAACGCAGCTGGTTTGATTACCATTATTGCCGGCAAATTCCCAGAGCATGTGTCGCAGTGTTGCTCTTTGTCCACAAGCTTTACAAGCGTCTGTTAGATATAAACGCGGATAGCATTGGTGTAAGATAGCGGGGCTTGGGTAGGTGGGTGTCTGTAGCAAGCGTAAGGTTACGGCCTCGTTCCTGTTCAATTTATCGTGCGGTGGCGGGAATGTGCGTCTTTCGAGTCTTGTTAGGGTTGGCGTCTGACACCACGTGGCGAGAGGTCATTCACCCTACCCCGTGAGTCGGAGCCCACGAGTGACCTCATCCCCGTCGCCTCTCATGGTCGTGGCATCGCGTGTGCTGACCTTATCCCCGTCGCCTCTCATGGTCGTGGCATCGCGTGTGCCGACCTCATCCCCGTCGCCTCTCAAGGTCGTGGCATCGTGTGTGCTTACCTCATCCCCTTCCCCCCTCTTAAGCCGGAGCCCATGGGGGCCCTCTCTCCGTGCCTGTCACGTGTCATTCGACGGAAGCAAGATCCCGCCCACAACTTGTAGATAGCCTATTTAACGCGCTCCGAAATGAACTTTGAGAGACTTCATACTTGAGACTTCAGACGTGCTGCTTCATACTTCATGCTTTTCTTATTTTCTTTCAACTACCTTTGAATAAACAGTGCATGCTTCGCACTAGCAAATCGTCTCGCCCCTGCTTGGTCGCCATGATCTACCGGATGCCTTCAGCCCGCCGACAACGCTACGCTACCCAATAAGTAATGTCGGTCGAGCTTCGATAGGCAGGAGCCGCTACTTCTCGGCAGCAGTACGGTACGCTACCCTGGAGTACGCAACAAACTGGCTGGCAGCGATTGGGATACGGAATCCTGGAGACCCCAACTTGGACGACAACTACGAGATCGTAGCCTCTTCGCATTGGCAACAACGTTCCGAAGGAAGGTGTCTGGATCATGACTGCATATGGTGAGTGCACGGCTTTTCTTCACTGAGATATCACTTGGCTTTTACGTATTTTTTGGAAAGCAGTGATTTTTCTTTAAACCGTTGACGGAAGTTTGAGTACGTCAAGGTTGCATAGAGTGAAGGTTTAACAGCACTAAGGTCAGCCATGAACTTGAAGGCACTAAAGAAGCCGGAATTGTTGAGCTTGGCCAAAGAGTTGGGACTCCAAATTGCCGAATCAAAGAGAAAGCCGGAGATCATTGAGGCGATCGAAGCGACCGGGGCAGACGACGAGGAACTGACGGAATGCCTCGAGAGCATTAAAGAAAAAGAAGAAGAGCGTAAGCGCCTCGAGAAAGAGGAAAAAGAGGAGCGCGAACGGGCAGCACATGAGGTCAAAGAAGAGCGCGCCGCACGTGAGGCCAAAGAAGAGCGCGACCATGTTGCAAGTGACGCACTCGAAATGAAGCGCCTAGAGATTGAGCTTCTGAAAGCACAAAATAGCGATAGACCTAGCACAGAGGCACGTGAAAGCGAGCGCAGAATGACAGACTTGATGGCACCCTACGCAGTAGGAGGGGACGTAGGTCTTTTTCTGGTACAGTTTGAGCGCACGTGTGAGAAGGCAAAATTCGCGAAGAACACGTGGCCGCAACGCTTGCTTACGTTACTGCCACGTGAGGTAGCTGATATTATCGCCCGCATGGGGAAAGAAGAAGCAGAGGACTTCGATGAAGTCAAAGCAAATCTGCTTTAAAAGTATAGATTATCAGCTGAAGCATTCAGGCGAAAGTTCAGGGAAGTCGAGAAGACCAAAAGTGAGTCATATTCAGATTTTGCATACACCTTGGAGGTAAACCTGAAGGAATGGCTCAGAGAAGAGGGTGCACTCGGCGATCCCGAAAAAACAATGCAGTGCGTTGCCTTAGAACAGTTCTACCGCCGGCTGCCAGTAAACATCAAACATTGGGTTCAGGATAGGCCAGGCGTAGACACTGTTTCGAGAGAGGCCGATCTCGCTGACGAGTACGCAACCCGCCGTGCGTTCAAAGCAACGAAGCTCATAAGAAGGAGGTGACTAAATACAGAGCCGACAAGCCAGAGCGTTGGTCGAAGTCGAATCAGTATAAAGCAAAGGAAAGGTCAGATTCAGTGAAAAGTAGTGACGAGAACAGCAAGGGAAGGGAGGAGTCACCGGAACAGAGGGCAGAAAGGCAAAAGAAAAGGGCTTTCGAGGCCAAGAAACCAATAGTTTGCTACAACTGCCAGCAAACGGGGCATATCTCCGCGGGATGCAAAAATCCCAAGTTAGTGTTGATGTCACTACTAGTAACGAGGAAAACCTGAAATTGCTAGAACCGTACATTCGAGACCTCGTGGTAAACGGCAAACTGTGTAGAGTGCTTCGCGACTCAGCAGCCACAATGGATGTAGTGCACCCGTCGTACGTTGAGGAAGGCCAGTTCACAGGAGAATGTGCTTGGATAAGGCAAACCGTGGAAACCTCCAGTGTTTGTCTCCCTGTGCCCAAGATTCGTATCGAAGGACCTTTTGGAGTACTAGACACTGAAGCTGCCGTCTCGGCACATCTCCCGCCTCAGTATCCATATTTGTTTTCTAACAAATCTGAGGATTTCCTACAACGCAGGGGAAACGGGTTTAGTGAAGGGATAGTGCAAGCC
This sequence comes from Dermacentor variabilis, assembly GCF_050947875.1. Taxonomy (NCBI): domain Eukaryota; kingdom Metazoa; phylum Arthropoda; class Arachnida; order Ixodida; family Ixodidae; genus Dermacentor; species Dermacentor variabilis. The sequence continues at coordinate 237,126,274 of NC_134570.1, forward strand.
TTAACTCGTTCCAAGGCACGGGAGCTCACGGCCAAGGCAGTGTATGAGGGTCCAGTAGTGGAGGAAACAAGTTTGAAGGAGCATTCGTCCACCAGTACCGAACAGGACAGCCCTATAGGGGATGATGCGGAAGGTACACCAGCTAATGAAGAAGTCAGGAAAGCAGCAGAGCCTGAAATGTCTCGCGAGGCAGAATGCAGGCAAAGGTTTTTGAATGTAAGCCCTGCCACATTGATTGCTGAGCAGCAAAAAGATTCCACCCTGCGTAAGCTAAGGCCTGACGCTAAAGAAGGTGTAGCCAAACAGAACGTGAAGTTCCTAAAGAGAGCAGGCGTCCTCTATAGAAAGTACACCAGTCGAAAGGGAGTGAAATTCGGCCAACTCGCGGTGCCGCATCCCTATCGTGAGCAGCTCCTGCACCTGGTTCACGGGGGCTTTTGGACAGGGCATCTGGGCATTTGTAAAACAAAGGACCGCATATTGCAGGAATTTTACTGGCCCGGCTGCTTTCGAGAAATAGAAGCATTTGTAAGAAGCTGCGACACATGTCAACGCATAGGCAAGCCCGGAGATAAGGCTAAAGCGCCAATGGAACTTGTTCCCATTATCACGGAGCCATTTCGCAGGCTCATAATAGACACAGTGGGACGACTTCCTGCGACGCAGTCTGGCCATCGACATATTCTAACTGCACTATGCCCCGCAACGAAATTTCCCGAGGCAGTGCCTCTCAAGGAACTAAGCTCGGCGGAGATCGTCAACGCGCTTTTATCTATCTTCGCGCGAGTAGGGTTTCCCGCAGAAATCCAGTCAGATCAAGGATCCGTCTTTACGAGCGCACTGACCTCGACGTTCCTGGAAAAGTGCGGTATTAAAATTATCCATAGCTCAGTGTACGACCCGCAGTCAAACGCGGTAGAGAAAGTCCACTCAGTCATGAAACAGCTTTTGCGAGCCTTGTGTTATGAGCACAAAGCCGATTGGGAGAGCTGCTTGCCTGCAGAAATGTTCGCGCTTCGAACTGCACCGCAAGAATCAACAGGTTTTTCACCTGCAGAGCTCGTTTACGGACGCTGCCTTCGCTCCCCTCTCCGCATTGTTCGAGAAGCCTGGGAAGGCCGGGCAGACGATCCTTCGGTTGTGGCATACGTGCTAGAGCTGTTCGACCGCCTGCACGCTTCTCAGGAATTAGCAGGGCAGGAAATGCGTAAGGCACAAAGCAAGGCTAACCATTACTATGACAGGACGGCTCGCACGCGACGCTTTGAAGTGGAGGAAAAGGTAATGATCTTGAAACCCTCGTAGAAAAACAAACTAGAGGTTCAATAGGAAGGACCGGTTGACATAATTCAGAAATTATCTGAAACAAACTACGTAATCACGGTACCAGGAAAACGAAGGACACCACAAGTGTACCATAGCAATCTACTTAAACCCTACAGGCAACGGGAAGCCATTCTGAACATGTCCCTTAACCAACCTGAGGAAATGCCCGTCGACTTTCCAGAGTTACCAGCAGTGACGGAGGCAAAAGACATTGACGAGACCATTGATAAGTTAGTAGAACAGGCGGAGTTGAATCCCATTCAGAGGGCCGAACTGAGGGAACTCGTGTTTGAACTTAAAGACGTACTTTCAGACACACCGGGCAGGACGACTGCGATCGTTCACGATATCGAGTTAACCTAGTCGGACCCTGTTCGTTCGAAAGCTTATCGCGTTTCGCCTCGTCAACGTGAAGTCATGGCCGCTTAAATAAACAAGATGTTAGAGCTAGGTGTAATCGAGCCAGGAGAGAGTGATTATACCTCACCTCTTATCTTGGTTGAGGTCCCAGGAAAAGAGCCGCGGCCATGTATCGACTACCGCAGGCTGAAGTTAATCACGAAGGACCAGACTTAAACAATACCGCATATCGAGGAAAGGCTTGAAAAGGTGAGCAGTGCTAATTTCATCTCTACGCTCGATTTAGTCAGAGGGTATTGGCAGGTTCCATTGACCGAGAGGGCAAGCAGGCTTGCAGCGTTTATTTCCGCGATGGGAACCTTTCGTCCGAAAGTCCTGAGTTTTGGATTGAAGAATGCGCCATATTGCTTCTCTAGCCTTATGGACCAGGTGCTACGAGGAATGGAGGACTTTGCACTTCCCTATCTCGATGACATAGCTATCTTTTCTTCATCATGGGCGGACCATATGCAACACCTGCGAACCGTGTTGTGTCGGCTACGAGAGGCCAACTTAACAGTTAAGGGTCCCAAATAGCTTATGAGGTCATGTAATAGGTAGCTTATTAGGTCATGTAATAAGACAAGGCCATCGTCGGCCTTCCGAGGTTAAACTGACCGCGATAGACAACTTCCCGCAACCACGCACCAAGCGGGACATCAGATCATTCCTTGGCTTGGCGGATTATTACCAAATATATATTCCGCGGTATTCCGAGATTGCGAGTCCTTTAACGGATGCTCTCAGAAAAACAGAACCACAAACGCTAAAGTGGGATGACGCAAAAGAAAAGGCTTTTAGTATGCTGAAGAACGCACTAACGAGTCAGACAGTGTTGAACGCGCCCGACTACTTTAAGCCATTCATTCTTCAGTGTGATGCGAGTGACAGGGGTATGGGAGTGGGGCTCTGTCAAAAGAAAGATGACGAGAACGAACATCCTGTACTGTACGCCAGTAGAAAGCTTTCAGTTCGCGAGGCAGCATACAGTGCATCAGGAAAGGAATGCGCCTGCGTAGTTTGGGCGGTACAGAAACTAGCTTGCTATATCGCTGGCTCAAGATTCACCATAGAGACTGACCACTGTCCCCTCACATGGCTGCAGTCCATGTCTACGAAAAACGGTCGTCTTTTGCGCTGGAGCTTGGCTCTTCAACAGTGCACCTTCGATATTCGCTACAAGAAGGGTAAGCTTAACGATAATGCCGACGGTTTAAGTCGTTGCCCCTAGAGTATCGAAACCTCATGCTCATCCGGGTTTCCATGGCATACTTTTCGTGCACTCATATGTTTTTCCGAAGTGAAGCCGATTGTTAGCTGATTTTATTAACCACGTCTTAGCGCTTTCCAGAAATGGCTGTCTTTAGTGTTAAGGGGGGGAGGACGCGCGTAGGAAATGGGAAAGGTGTAGCGGGTTTTCTTTTTTGTTAAAAGCCGGGTGTGTCTTGGGGGAGAGTGGCCTTGTGCTCGCTGCTTTGTGGTTGTGGGTCCGGCACTGTTCTGGGTTGATTGCTTGCCCACGCAGGAGACGAAAAGTTGCGAGACCTGCTTGCAAAGACCAATTTCACCAGACCGGACCAGGGAGAAAAGTCACCAGAGCGCCACGAGGACGGATGACCACTTCCCGGAATCTGCCTGCTACGAACGAAGCGTTCGTAACCTCTACGGGGAATCCTGATACCGAAACGCCGATGCCTCGTACAGCGGCTGCTGGCCTCTACACGTAGGGATCTTCCTCCCCCGCCGGAGATGCTGTTAGGGTTGGCGTCTGACACCACGTGGCGAGAGGTCATTCACCCTAACCTGAGCCGGAGCCCACGAATGACCTCATCCCCGTCGCCTCTCATGGTCGTGGCATCGCGTGTGCTGACCTCATCCCCGTCGCCTCTCATGGTCGTGGCATCGCGTGTGCTGATCTCATCCCCGTCCCCTCTCATGGTCGTGGCATCGTGTGTGCTTACCTCATCCCCTTCCCGCCTGAGCCGGAGCCCGTGCACGGGGGCCCTCTCTCCGTGCCTGTCACGTGTCATTCGACGGAAGCAAGATCCCGCCCACAACTTGTAGAGAGCCTATTTAAGGTGCTCCGAAATGAACTTTGAGAGACTTCATACTTGAGACTTCAGACTTGCTACTTCATACTTCATGCTTTTCTTATTTTCTTTCAACTACCTTTGAATAAATAGCGCAAGTTTCGCACTAGAAAATCGTCTCGCCCCTGCTTGGTCGCCATGATCTACCGGATGCCTGCGGCCCGCCGACAACGCCACGCTACCCAATAAGTAATGTCGGTCGAGCTTCGATAGGCAGGCGCCGCTACTTCTCGGCAGCACTACGGTACGCTACCCTGGAGTACGCAACAGTCTGTAGTGTTGGGTGAGGTCTCTGAACGTGGTTAGGCGATCACCCCACGCCCAGTGTGTTTCCTGTTGCTGCATTTTTGTTGTAGTGTGCCGATCCGGCAGATCCGATGCCCCGCTCTCGGGGGCGGAGGCGGCGGCCACATAATCAGCGGCGGCTCGGCGTGTGAGACCTCGAGCCATGGCGTGGGCCGCCTCGTTGCCCGCGAGCGGAACATCGGTGTCTGCCGGGGTCCAGAGGAGGAAGACCGTAGAATTTTGGAGTAGCGAGGGCGATGACGAGTCGTCGTCGTCAGAAATTTGAAGTATGCGGGCCGCTTCCTGCGAGACACGGCCGCGCGCGAAGCCGCGGATTGCCACCTGCGAGTCACTGATCATGATCGCAGCGTTCGGCACCGCGACGAGTTCTAGGACTATCGCGGCTTCTTCGGCCGCCTCCGTGTGTCCCGTGGACACCGTGGCGATCGCGAGGCACTTACCCGTGCGGTCTACAACCGCGATCGCGTGTGCGCTTCTCCCTGCTCCATATCGCGCCGCGTCTACGTACACTTCCTCGTTGCTGTTACTAAACTTCTTCTGAAGGCCGCTTGCTCGTTTGTTGCGTCTCCCGACGTGGTGCGTCGGGTGCATGTTCTTGGGAAGCGGCGGGATGATCAGGCGGTCGCGAAACGAGGCGGGAACTGCCGTCTTTTCTCCATGCTGAGTGTGGTACGTGATTCCGAGCGACTCAAGGATGCATCGACCTGCCTTTGACCTCGATAATCGTTCGTATTGCGCAAAGTCGTGCGCCTCGATTAACTCGTCAAGTGAGTTGTGAACTCCGAGCTCTAGAAACTTGTCGGTGCGCGCGTTGAGCGCAACGCCGACCGCCCTCTTGAAAGCCTTTCGGATCGTGCATTCGACTTTGTTTTTTTCGGACCCGATCCACTTCAGGTAGGGGGCAACATTCGTTATGCGGCTTATCGCGTACGCCTGCGCGAGACGGATTCGACAATCAAGCAGTTAAGAATTAAGAAATTCATGGTATATCATGAGTGTTTTTTCAAGCGCGCTCTCCTGTAAAGCAGATCTACTATTTTCGCGCAAAACTCCCTGAAAACGTATTGACTGTGTATGTAATTTGTACTCGGCTGAGCGCACACTGCTGGGGAAGTTTGAAAAACCGTAACGGTATGGCTTTCTTTCAATTGGCCATTTGTTCACTTCTTGCTGCTCGGGTGTTTTATCATTTCACTTCGCGTGCATGTTTTCGATATTGCGATAAAGAAGGCTGCTGCAGTTCGGCTGTGCGCTTGTGTTGTGATTCTTTTAAATATAGAACTTTTTCGAAAAATAAACCAGTTGTCAGTAGCGTTTCCTCGTCGTCGTGTCGTCTTTTCATCGTGTGTCCGTCCTTTTCAGCGCTACCATCAGTTTTAAAGAAAGCACCTATCGTGCTTGGTGCACATATAGACGTGATGCTTTGAAGATAAATATTTATTAAAATTAAAATTATTTATTTCTGCCTTGTAAAGGTACAGATAGCGGAGGAGCAGAAAAAGCTGTCAGATACAGATTGACAAAGCCGCAGCGCCGTTTCGCTTGGCAGAGCCTTTACAGCGAGACTTTTAAAACAAGGATGATTGCACACGGTAATAAGAGGTATACAATAATGAGCAAGTACAAAAGGAAACAAAACAAGATTGTACAATATTTATACAATACTCCCAAAAAAGAAAACAGAACATACATGCTGACGTACGTAGCACCCAAACTACTGTTCGACGCATTGAAGAGGTCAAAATTATTGTATACATAAGATATATACATATTCATATAGAGCTACCAATCCCTGCAAAATATAGAACGCAGATTTTCATTAAACACACGCACGTGCGCACGTGCACAGCACCCACACCAAAGGGAAACGGCGACGCGCTCACAGGAGGCGGCTGAAAAAGAAAAGTGTGTGGAACCGCGGTCGTCTTGCGCGGTCGCATCTCCCAGAAGGAATGAAGAGGTTCTTGGAAAGCAGGGACGGGCGATTCTCTCCGTCAGCATCAGCTCCCACCAGCGAAGACGGGGCGAGAAGGCGAAGCGGGGCTTTCTTTGCTGTCTATTTTTTCTTCGTCAGGCGCAACGCCGCCTGCTCGCAGGGGCGCAGGCGAGTTCCCGCCAAATGTCGCGGGGGCGCATGCAGTGGCGTGAATTGCCGCCAAATGCTAGCTCTGGGTGCCAGCTCGTTCCGCGTCTCCTGGTAGACTAGTTGGTGCATTTCTGTTATCATGGACTGCGCATATAAACGCAGACTACACAAAAGTGACATAGACAAGAACAGCGCAAGCCCTTCCATGCAGTGGAGCCGCCGTATATCGCCGTTCAAGATATGCGTACTCGTAAGTGGCATTTTAACGCGACAGCGTTAAGGAGTTCGTGTCGCAGAAAAGCCGGTGTCGTCGGCGTCGGTGTCGTTGGCCATGAGCGATAAATCCCAGCAGGCACTTCATGAATAAAAAACAACTTGCAAGATGGGCTGGGTGGGAATCGAACCAGGGTCTCCGGAGTGTGAGATGGAGACGTTACCACTGAGCGCCTCTAGTGAACGCGGTGTTGCCTTAGAAACGAGCTGTTTCTAAGGCTCAGGCGTGCGTCGCTTGCTCAGGCGCACATTTCGTTGTCGCGCCGAACGCTGCGTTGCTCGACGCTCACCGCGTCCGATGCGGAGCGCGTAGTCGCTTCGCCGTAGCCCATTGTCTTACACCCCTTGGCGGGTCGACGGGAACGCTGTCGCGTTCCACTCTTGAAGGCGAAGCTTAAGCGTCCTCCAATTTTTAATTTCACGTTGTGTAATGCATGACCGTCTTTTTCAAGTGAATAAAACTCGCTTTGTATTGCGTAAATGGTTTTGCAACGTATGATAAACTCCTTGTTTTCTGTTTTTATTTTTTCTGACAGGAAAAAAAAAAAGAGGCTTTATATGAGAACGGATCAAGCGTTCGAGAGTTGGGACAGGGAAATGTGAGACGTACTATCATGTATATATTTCTAATATTATTTTTTCGTCTTGTAAGCGTGACGTATTTTCCTTAATTTTTCTCTAGGAAACACTGGAACGACACTGCTTAAATTGAAACACAGTGTGCGAATGACCTGCTACGCTCGGAACTGTTATCATCATTCCGGAAGAAATCAGGTAAGGCGCTTGTCTGGTTTTCATTGCTGAAAAATCATAATCAATTAGAAGTTGCTTTCGTTTTTTCCCACAGATGAAAAAACAGAACTGTAAATACTCAGTACTGTACGATATACGTCTGGTGCATTGCAGGTAAGAATGGATTGTGTGTGGCACTTCTCCACATGTGGACTAGAGTAGATCTAGCAACATCAGACAGGACACGTACTTGAAACCCTGCGGGCAGCCCACATGTAAGTTGTTCCTCAATTTTTCTGTTGTTGCATTTTCGTAGTTTGGGTGTAATACTTTGTCACCGCGGACTCGACGTTATGTATACCTATACATTTGTCTCGTGGCAGTCTGCGTGCTATTTTGTTTGTGCAACAATGTGATGTATTCATTTACCGCGCTGCCTGGATGTTTTCTTTTTTTTTGCATTGATATTTTGGGCCAAGTCAGTAAATATATCCTTCCTGCCTTTATGTTTCCTTGGTCGGCTTTAAAGCGTGAATCACGTGGCAGAAGCTGAACGCACTAATTTTCACTGAAAGTGCACAATATATGTTCATTACATGCATGTGCAACGACAAAATAATTATCTTGTGTGTGGCTGTGTCAGGATCGGGATTTCTTGCACACGACTGTGACAAAAGTCCACTATAAATCACCTGCATGGTTCACAGAGTTATTCATAATATTTGTTTATTTGTTTGTTTCAGTTTTTATGAGCACTGTAACTATCCAAGCTTCACTCTCGACGGTGACAGAGAAATGCCGGATGTTAGACCGTTCAGAGCCAAGAACATGGGAACGGCTGAAAGACAGCCTCCCGGACAGTATGCGAAACTTTCACAGCAGACCAGCTGTGTCCTTTAGCTGTATCATACTATTTCAGGGAACAAAGACTACTTGCAAATTTTTAACACTGTGTGACACATCTAATATGGGGCAGAGGTTCGTGTACTCAATGGTTCGGTTGGTTCTCTTAGGCGCAGCCTCCGAGAACCGAATTGAGGACAAAGCCGTTGGTTCGAACACACACACAAAGACTTTTAATCAAACAAAAGAAAGCTTAGAATAAGTAGAAGAAAATAGAAAACAGAAAAGAAACATTCAAATAGGCATAATCGCGGATAGAAACACACATGGGCTTGCATGCGGTTAACGAGTACGCAAGTCCGGGCTTGCCACGAGAGCGGGGACGCGTCACAGTCTCGACGCGGCGACGCGGCGACAAGCTAGCGAAAGGAGTGGCGCCGGTCTCACCATAGGTCGCGGTACAAGCTGATCGACCGGGCGAGCGACATGAGCGCGCCAGCTCTGGCTAGGCGAGGTAACGCTGGCGGCTGGGTGGCAGTAGCAGGGGGTGTCGACGTTCTGGCCGGGCAGCTGGCGTAGAACTCGGGCCCGAAGCCCGACTGTTCCCGTCCCGCCCACGGGCACGGAAGCTCGAACGCCGGCCTCGGCCAGCAAGCGGCACGACAGACGGGGCGGCGTTCTGGCCGGGCAGCTGGCGTAGAACTCGGGCCCGTAGCCCGACTGTTCTCGTCCTGCCCACTGGCGCAGAAGCTCACCGGCCTTGAGGAGCTGGCGGCACGCTCAGGTAGACGGGCGACGCACAGGAACAGGTTGGCAGGAGGCCCCGGTCGGGTGAAGTCCTGGTGGGCTCGGGTCCGGAACCCGACGGCCCGTCTTCAACGCCCGCTCCGGTGGTTGACCTCCTCCTGCCGTCGCTTCCTGGGACTCTCCTGGCGTCTCCCCTGCGTCTCCTTGCGTGTCCTCGAGTGTCCGCTCTTTCTGCCAGCGCACCACGCTTTTTCTTCTGGTCTGGCCGATTCGGCATTCTCGGATTGGCTGCCTGACTCCCCGTGGTCTTTTCCGATTGGTTGCTTTTCTTCTTTTTGTTGTTTCATGCGCCGCGCGTTCTCGTGCCGGACGCTCTTCGGCGTCGTTGTTTTCCTCCTTCCACCTCGGCGCGCGTGCACTCAGTGTCGTCTGCTCCTGACCGTCCCGAACACCGCACCGTGTCGCGCACCACACATCACACACTGCTGCACAAAAAAAATTAATGTATTTCATTATTGCAAAATAAACACCTAAAAAGAGAAAACATTGCGTTCACGTGTTTCTTTTGTTGCGTGTTGCGTATTTACACTAATAACTACAGAGAATTAGAGGCGTTTAATTATGTTTCACTTGTCAATTACGCGCATATCGCGTATATTATTTGGCAGCGCGATTTAAACGCCTCTAATAAACTGTATATCGTTCACCTGAAAACGCAACATACAGCAAAAAAGAAAAACCTGATGTGTTTTTAATATAAAAAATAATTAAAAAGATGTCCGCGCCCGACCGATGGCCAACGGCAAACCGGTGCTTACGAAACGTTGGGTCGTAGTCTGCCCGCACGCAGTGTGCACTCGGCCACGTCGGCTACAGTGGTCGGGCCTCAGTCACTTGCCGACGGTCGGCGGACGTGAGGCCAGTGTCAATCCCTGATAGATACCGGCCCTCCATCGGGCGCCGAGGTCAGGCCAACCGTTTTGCAGTCGGCCAGAGACGTCGGGCCGATATTGTAACGGGGACTTTCTGTTGATTGGGTACTCGCTCCATCAGGCTTGCCATCACGTCGTTCAAGTCAGTCGCCTAAGACGCTACCAGTCCTTTCCTGCCTAAACAACAGTAGGACGGCACTCCCACGCCAAGTGAAAATATGTTGCGCAGCTCTGCACAAAGCTGAGGAACGTAGTAGTTCTGCGGAAACCCGCAAGGTGGAGAGAAGTAATGAATAAAGGGAAATCAGACATCCACCAATTCGTAGCAATTGCTACAAAGGAAACCTATGCGGGTTCCTCGAAAGAAAAGCCTCATAGTTGAAGAAAAATTCGTCCTGGTCCGGGACTCGAACCCGGGACCACTGTCTTTCCGGGGCAGCCGCTCTACCATCTGAGCTAACCTGGCGGCCAGCAGATGGCAGGGCGAAGTCGAATTTCTCGACAACACGAACCAAAGGCAAGTGTTTGACGTAGTAGTTCTGCGGAAACCCGCAAGGTGGAGAGAAGTAATGAATAAAGGGAAAATCACACATCCACCCGTTCGTGCAATTGCTACGAACGGGTGGATGTCTGATTTCCCTTTATTCATTACTTCTCTCCACCTTGCGCTTTTCCGCAGAACTACTACGTTCCTCAGCTTTGTGCAGAGCGGCGCAACATATTATCACTTGGCGTGGGAGCGCCGTCCCGCTGCTTTTACTTCTCTCCACCTTGCGGGTTTCAGATTTTATGCGAACTAACGGATTTGTAAACCTCGTACTTCTTTTTTTTTCAGATTTGCCTATTTCCGATAATTCTTGTCAATAATACCATGGCCTAAATCAGAATTATTATTGCAGCGATCACTGCGATCTAACGTTCTCTCTTGAATTCAATAATTCTCATTCAGATCGGTTGAACGGTTGAGCGATTTTCTAATAGAATCACTTATTCGTTTTACTTGTATTTGAGCAGCCGGCATCGAAGAAGGGCCCTAGCTAAAGCTTCCTCTTATTGAATCACACCGGTTCTTAGAAAACACACGAAACATAACGCTGACTATGCGGAAAACTCGCCGCCGCAGTCATGCAGAAATAAAGAAAAAAAAAACTAAAGAAGGGAACCCACCGGAAGCTTTGCGGGAGCTGTTATCTCGGCCAGTCATCTCACCCGGCATGCCGACGAGCTGTCTGGCAAGGTGTCTAGCAAAATCGTCGATTCATTGCAAGTCGAGCAAGTAGCAGGTTGCCTGCAAGGTAAGGCTGATTCCAAGCGCGCTCGTTTCCCAGTGCCGAGGCTAGGCAACAGGCTCAGGGTGTGCTTCTTTTTATTATGCTTTCTTTAGTTGTGCGCCATGGCATACGTCACAGCGCGAATTTCAAATCTTTAATGTTGATACGCCACGTGGTGGCAACAAAAGAAACTGAACACATGTCAAGAATTACTGGGTATGTTTCATCTTCCGTAACTGCGATCGTTTGTCCAGCGTCACAGAAATGAAAAAAAAAAAACATTGCCACTAACACCTCTCTCAATGTACAGAAAAATATCACGCCTGTGTCTGTTTATTAAAATTTACCTCATGAATTCCACCCTTAAAGATACATTACTCACTCCGCCAACATAAGTTTCATCCCGCTTAGATCATCTATGCAAAGTTGGTGTTCCACAGCGCCGTACAACATCCTGCAGGAATTCATTCATTCCAGAAACATCGTTGGACTGGAACCACCTACCACGGGATATTGCACTTTCCAAAGACTTCGATGAATTTAAGAAGAAATGATCAACACATTCTTGCTTACCATAGCTTTGCTTCCACTTTTCCTTGTAATCATGCGCATTCTTATACATTTCCCCCAGATTTGCTGTGTTAACATTTGTACTAATGGTGGCGTTTTGCAATTTGCATCACTTTTATTTGTGGGATTTAACGTTTCTTGGTATTTGTATAATTTGGACTCACCTCATGTTCCGGGTTTTGAACTATGTATTTGTTTCGGTATATATATATTTGTATGCGTTGTCTCCTTTTGTAAGAAAATTATTGAAATGTGTGTACCACTCCCCTCGATAATGCCTTGTGGGCCATGAGGGTACCTAAAATAAATAAATAAATAAATAAAATTCCCCTATGTTGTCTTTGGTGTCAGTGTTTGTTGGCTTCTTATGATATGACTGATGAAAATCGGGCACCTCGGTTAATCCCCTTTCTTTTCGTTTATTACATAACGAGGGTCTCGAATCCGGCAACATTGATGCCTTCAGGTGGCATGTGTGAGTTTATTGACCAGTTGCCTTCACCCCAAAAAGAACACGTTCTCGTGACGCCTGCGGCAGAAGCACGTTCCACGTCCGCCGCCAAGGTCTGTGAGTGGTGGCGCTGGCTAACACTCCCAGGGTTCTACTAGGAAATATAAAAACCCAAGAAAGTGCACGGGGACGCGGTGCTGCGGTAGCTCAATTGGTAGAGCATCGCACGCGAAATGTGAAGGTTGTGGGATCGTTGCCCACCTGCGGCAAGTTTTTTCATCGAATTTCATTTGCATTAATTTATCGTTTCATTATTTCATTTATCAAGCACAAGTAATTTCCCCTACGTTCTCTTTGGTGTCAGTGTTTGTTGGCTTCTTATGAGTAATAAAGAGCGGGCTCCTCGGTTAACCCTCTTTCTTCTCGTTTATATATATATATATATATATATATATATATATATATATATATATATATATATATATATATAATTCCTTGCACTTCAAGACAGTTCGTGTGACCTCGAAGAATTGAGCGCTGAAGTGACGGCGTTATTGGCGGCGAGGAGTTACGGAGTCGCCATCTGTCAGAAGCGCCTCCCTTGCGTAGTAAAGGGATCACGCGGCGCGCTCCTCATAGATTTCGCTTACGGCGCTCAATAAAAACACCATGCGGCAGACCTGGAGGTTTATGTAAGTACTCTCAAAACTAGGGAAGTTTTTGACTGTCGATATAATAATCTTAGGCAAACTGAAAGCAGAGAATCATTTACAGACGCTATTTCGTTACCGAATACGTACAGGCGCCCAAATCTTTAACTGGCGTGCGCGAGCGGCGACTTTTCCGTGCGTCAGCGCCGTATGACGGAGCGCGGCTGGAAAGAGTCTGAGGCTAAGCGCATGCGGACAAAGCGCGCTCAGCTGGGCCCATCGTCTGCTAAGCTGTTTCCAGCCTCGCCCCGTCATACGGCGCTGACGCACGGAAAAGTCGCCGCTCGCGCACGCCAGTTAAAGATTTGGGCGCCTGTAGAGTGAACGCCACTGCGCGCGGTTGCCGCGATGAAGCCTACCGAACCGGCTTCTTGCGTGAAAGGTATACAAACACTGAGGGTAAACTACGTGGAATATGTTCTTATAGTGGGCTGTCTGTATAACCAAATGGTGCATAACATGATGAAGCCTCAATGCAGCGATCGCACGGGTTCACAGCGACCGACTGCGCGCCTGCATGCATGTCCCTGCACAATGTTTTGCTTTCGCTTTGAGCGCGTTTTCGCACCATGCCGTTAGCTTTAGGCCGCAGCATATGAGTATTTGACAGTACACTAGCAACCATTGTTGCGTGGACGCTATCAGAACGTAATCCAGTGCATTACTTCATGACACAAACATGGCGATATATGCCTTGCCTTCTTTTTAAATGTGCTTCTTACCGCTCCCTTTCAGTTCCAGGGAACTTGCCAGAATCTGATATCAACAAGTTCATAGACCTAATAAAGCCTCATGACATTGGCCGGGCAGCGAGCGCGAGCGAGCGTCTCAGTGAGCGTTTTCTGCTACACACCGAACATCGCGCAGTCGCGGGGCCGTAGCAGAAATGTTCCTCGCGGCTGTGCTTGCTGCATACCCGAGTTGCAGCCGATGGCTGTCTGCCGGTTCTAAGTTTCACCAGCCAAGCTTCACGCAGCTCCTTGCCCTGCGGCTACGTGTGAACAAGGCTGACACCGGGCTCCGTTGCGTACGTCCGGCACTGCGGCAGCGAGAAGTAGCCTTCCATGGTGCACGCCTCCAAAGGCAGCCACTACCTATTATAGTACTTTCAAATGTTGGCAAGCAGACACCCAAGGCGGTAATGCCTCACCACTTAATCAGAACCGCGGCGCAGGTGGGACTTTGAACTTTCGTTTTCAGCTCGCTTCCGAAGCAGCCGACGCGGGCGTTGTGTCCACGTGATCCCTCATGCCACGTCACGCCGATGTTGGCGCTAGCTTTTCTAGTGGTGGAGCTCGCCCCCAATAGAGTTTATACAAGACCTCATTGTAGGAGAGTTTACTTTCACAGCCCAAGTCCTCTCAGTTGTGTAATCTTCCTTCGTGCAATCGTCGCATACTTGGCTATCACTCATACTGCTTCAGCTTTCCGGCGAAACTGCTGCTCCTCTCTCTCTTTTTTGTGAGTCCGAGTATCAGCGCTGCTGCGCTTGACTGCTTTTGATTCTGATATCGAGTGAATCGGGCTCCTTTCGGTTATTGGGTGAATTATGCAGGGTTCCTCAACTATCATGCACCAAGACTTAAATAAAAGAGCGGTTGCGTTGCTCGAAGAAAACCTAGTGCACATTGTTTACAGTACAGTGGAGTAGCCGCCAGTAACTATTTCGTTATTGATATTTAGTTCAGTAATTGCAATTAAGTATCTAACTCGAGAAGTACTATCCTAATTTTCGAAGGGTTAATGAGACATTTGTAAGAACCCCAAAATGACATCTGGGCCGCTATATTGTAGCGATGCCTTATGCCTTACTCTGTGCTATTCTTATCATCCCCCACACACGGCCACCTGATCCCGTTGATAATGTGGGCAGACCGTCGCTCTGACCACTGGCCAAGCGCGAAACGGCATCGCTACGACATAGCGGCCCTGAATGCGGTGTTTTCAGCGACGTTACAGCTTTTTCCGACTGGCAAAGAAACCTCGCGAGAAATGAAAAATGCAACGTGACTGCGCTCCCACCCGCATCATAAAGCAGCGCCCTCAAATAAGATGATTGAAAGCAACTGCATTGCCTGCGGCAAACGCGAAGACAGAGCGCATCATCTTGATAACGGTATGGAAGGAGCCCCAAAAGCAGTTTTCGCGACTTTGCAGCTATTCCTCCCTCTCATTTCGACGTCACATTTACTATCTGTCTCTCAAGACCGGCTGATCACATTGATTACAAAAGCCCATTGATAACGCGGCCGAAGCACCGCTCTGACCACGCACGAAACGCGAAAAGCAATGAACTTAGAATGTTTCAAAATCGCGGCTCTGCTCGCACCGCATAAAAATATTCCGCGCGCAGCTATATTTCGGGCCTGAGGTTTACTTCGGACCAAAGCCTTAGAGTGACGGTTTTCGTTTTCATGAGGGCGTAAGCGGGCTGCAAAATGAGGTTCATGGCATAAAATAAAGCGAAATAAACAAACCGGGAAGCGACCAACGCGTAGAGAAAAGACAAAACCCTTGGGGGCACGCCGCTGCAACGAACGTGGTCATGCAACCGCTCTTTTTTACGCAGGCTTTCCTGCTATGCACCCTTGCTCCGCTACCCATTCCGGTTTCGGCCTCATCGATCCCACCACCGCTCGTCAATCCGATGACGCTGCTACACAGCCTCCTGTGGATAACGGCCGAGCAGCAGAAGACAGGCTGAATACTCCTCATCCAGCTACAGTCGAGTTCCTCGCCTGGAAACCACGCAGTACTGCCACCTCTGCAGCTTTGCCTTGCCTACAAGTACCGCTTCCGTTCTGGGGCCATTCGGGGCACGCCGCTGCGACGAACATGGTCATGCAACCGCTCCTTTTTGTGCAGGTTAGTTACCTCCCTCTCGCAAGTTGCCTCCGAACCAGTAGTCCTTTTCTGGTCGCAGTGTCGTGCCCCTCTGACCTGCTTGATTGTTACCGCAGATTGTTGTGTTTTTCATGTTATTTTTGCCTCAATGTCCATTTGGTATCTCTCTTGCTTGTCATGTCGGAGGATGTGGAACTGAATGCCGGACCTTCGAACGGTGACCAACTTCTGTCGCTTGTATCTATTTCACACACACTCTCTCGCCTGGAACAGTCCCAAACCACTATTCTCGCAGAAATTTCGCTAATCCACGCTGCCCAAACTAACATAGACGATCTGGTCGGCCGCACGCGTCTGCGCGTGTCGACGCACTGGAAAAAGTTGTCGAGAACAAACAACCGAACGACTCGTCTTCTTGCGCCTTGAAAACAAGCAACGAGAAATTCTCTACGGAAATCAAAGCTCTTACCAACAAATGTGACGACGACGAGAATCGCCTTCCCCGGTCAAATTTGATTTCTTTCAGAATAAAGGATAATAATGGCGAAACCTGGGCAGAGTCCGAGACACAGATTATTTCCTTTCGCTCAGAGAAACTTGGCGTTGCCGTAAATCCTGACGACATTGAGTGAGCACACCCGCTGGGACGATTCCAGGCAGACAGAAAGCGCCCTATAGTTGTCAAATTCGGGCGTTTCAAAGTTAAATCTAACATTCTATCAGCAGGACCCAAGCTTAAATATACGTCTTACGCAATTCGTGATGATTATTCAACACGCGTGCGAACAGCCCGAAAAATGCTTTTCACTTACGCCCAAGGAAGGAGCACTAACTTTAATATCCGATTCGACAAGCTCACCATGAATGGCAGAGAATTTATATACAATTCTGAAACAAATTCAGTCGAGGAAGTGCAATTAGAGCAATCGCCAACCGCTTGCGGGTCGCCGCCAAGCCCCCGGCCGCATTCACCCTACATGAGATCCTCCGCACCGACTTATCATACTTTGGCGGTTCTTCTAGCCAATATTCGCAGCTATCTGCCGAAGAAAGACGCTGTTGAAGCCTTGCTAAATGATAGCAGTACAGACATAGCAATATTTACTGAGTCCTGGCTAACTTCTGATATCTCGAATGATGAGTTGCTACACGATGTGCGATCTTTCACGGTGTACAGGCGCGACGGAGTGGGGCGGAGGGGTGGCGGTGTGCTTGTTTTCGTGAGGTCGAGTGTACCCTCTTTCTGTGTCTTACCAATCAGTAATCATGAGATTGTTGCTCTGAAATTAACACTGCCTTTCAGTACAATCATTTTAATTGCATTCTATCGTACCCCGGACGCCCACATTTCGTTTGTTAACCAACTTTATTCAATCCTACTGGATCTTCAGGCCCGCTATGCCCCCGCGAGGTGCTTACTTTGTGGCGATTTCAACTTCCCTGACATTAACTGGCTTGACTTATTGGCGCACAGTGGCCAATAGAAATAGGTTATTAATTTAGTTCTTACCTTCAATCTT
Organism: Dermacentor variabilis; assembly: GCF_050947875.1. Lineage (NCBI taxonomy): Eukaryota > Metazoa > Arthropoda > Arachnida > Ixodida > Ixodidae > Dermacentor > Dermacentor variabilis. Next base: position 237,143,374 of record NC_134570.1, read on the forward strand.
ACACAAATAGTTGACATGCCAACCCGCCAAAGCAAAGCAACCCGCCAAAACAATACTCTTGACCTTGTTCTTGCTTCGAACCCTGAATCCATTCAGTCATTTCATGCATTCCCGGTTTCAGCGATCCTTGCTCCATATTGTTCAAACTGTCCGTACCCATCCCTACTCGTCAACCATCTGTCAAATATATCCGAGACTATCAGAAGGCTGACATTCCGAATATTATCATCGAGCTGGACAAGTTTTTTTATTACTTCCGCATGTCCTCCACTTCCAGAACAGTAAATAAAAATTGGCTGCTTTTCAAACAAAAATTCTTATCACTCGCTGACCGATATGTACCCCTTGTTTGCATTCGAGGCGATGCCGGCAGACCCTGGTTTTCTAATGCCCTCAGAAAACTTTCAAATAAAAAGAAACGACTCTTCCGGGCAGCAAAACATTCGGCTAGCGCTTTGCGTGGGAAAGGTATTTCTCTTGTCTTCGCGATTACACAAAACTTTTGCGATGCTCAAAAAGAAAATTTTATCATCTGTATTTACAGGACATTATTCGCTCCAATCCAAAAAAATTCTGCAAGCGTTTAGCTCTCGCCATTAAGTCTTCACATAATATCTCATTGGTTAGCAATAACGGTTCTGAAGTTCCATCAGACAAACGCAATGAATTATTACTTTTCCTCAGTTTTTACTAATGAACCGACCTTAGATATCCTTCCCCTATTTAAGTTTCCGTTTTCACAGATGCCGTCTGTTATCATCACTACACATGCTATCAGAAAACTTATTGAAAGGCTTAAAGTTTCAAGCGACTCTGGACCGGATAATATATAGTCTAAGATACTGAAATGCACCAAGGACCATATCAAGCCAGTTCCGGCAAATTATATTCGTGCAATAGATTGCTACCGGCTCAATTCCAGACGACTGGAAGCTGAGCAAGGTAGTACCGGTTTTTAAAGCAGGTAACCACTCTGATCCTTCTAACTACCGACCGATTTCACTAACATGCATTGCTTGCAAACTACTGGAGCATATAATATGTTCACAAGTTGCATCTCACCTTGGTTACAACAGCTTCTTTTTTCCCAACCAACACGGCTTCAGACCCGGTTACTCATGCGAAACCCAACTTTTCCCATTTCACAACCGATCTTACCTAAATTTAGATTCCTCATTTCAGACGGACGTCATATATCTCGACTTCTCGAAAGCTTTCGATCGTTTACCCCATCAGTGCCTTTTAGCCAAACTTTCATGCTTGTGTCTTGATCCGCTGATATTAACATGGATTCATTGTTTTCTATCCGGTCGTTGTCAGTGCACTGTTATCGACAATGGTCATTCGCCCACAACTGCAGTTCTTTCTGGCGTACCGCAGGGCTCGGTGCTCGGCCCACTTTTATTTTTAATCTTCATAAACGATCTTCCTTCCAGTATTTATCGTGCATTCTTCTTTTCGCAGATGACTGCGTCTTGTACCACCGCGTAACCACATCCAATGATCAGTTATTGCTTCAAAATGACTTAGACAGAATTGAAGACTGGTGTTCGACATAACTAATGAAGCTGTATGTGTCAAAGTGCTAATACATGCAGGTAACACGCAAGCGCACTAACCTCAGCTACTCATATTCGTTGTACTCAATCACCCTTTCCCAAGTTGAATAATAATAATAATAATTTTTGTTTCACTCATGAAGTGAGGGAGTGCGGGAAAAAAAGCTGACAAGTCAGCTTGACTAGTTCCCAGCTCCTCGGAGTACAAAATAGAAGAAACAGAAACACTTTTTTCTCATGGCAACATAAAAAACACAAACAAATAATAAATACTAATGCAGCAACAACTTGTCGATAACAGTGAGAATAGGTAACTATAGAAAAAAAAGTTTGTTAACTGCGTGACAGACCAATGTTAAAGAAAACATACAAACATGAAAAACTGCAAAAAAGCGCTACATAATGAAGGAAAAAAACGAAAAATAAAACGGCACACGTTGGTGTAGCATGAAACAGTACATTGGTACATTGCAATGCGTATAGCGTACATGCGCATAGATGAAAGAACCACATGAAATTCTGTCATGGGAAAGGAGCTTTGTCACAGAAGAACAATTTCAGTTTGTGGTTCGATGCTGTTGCGGGAGTGAAACTGTTGTTATGGCAGAAAATCAGTAAATGCGGTAGGGTTCTGTTTACCATTTGTTGTCCGTATCCGGTTCTGCATGTTTTGATTAGCCATGGCTGTGTGTTTCGATTCTCATAAGGTGTGGTCCTTTTAGAAAGCGATGCCAACCGTAGTGGGGAATAGCTGTTATTTTTTACTTCAAGCTTATAACGTGAATAAAGGCAATGCGGATATAGCTCGTCTATTTTCATTACACAGTACTTCAAGAACAGAGGGTGGGCAGGGTGACTCATGGGGACGTTTTCAATATTTCGTAACATTTTTTTTCTGTAATATTATGATTCTTTGCAAATTACATTTTGTTGTGTTCCCCAAATTAATTGGCAATATTTCATATGTCAGTAGAATAACGCATTGTACAATAGAAGCTTAACCTTTGACGGTAGAATGTACCTGTTGGCGTATGTCAATCCAACGATGCGAGACAGTCTTGACACAATGTGGTCGATATGAGTGTCGCAGGTCATATTTTCGCTGAAATACACTCCAAGTATTTTAATTGCGCTTACTAGTTCTACCTTTGAGTTTTGCAGCTTAATGTCTGAGGTAATGTTAATTTTCTTGTTTTTCGCGCGGTATATGACAGCCTTAGTTTTACTAACGTTTATTTTCCATTTGTTAGGTTGCGCCCATGTATCTAATTTCACAAGCGTTCTGTTCGCTCTCAGAATCAGCTCATTCGTACTTTCTGCAGAGAATAACAGTGTCACATCATCAGCATAAATGACAAATTTCACCATAGGATCGACGTTAACAATGTCATTCAAGTATAAGTTAAACAAAAATGGGCCCAGAATACTCCCTTGAGGTACGCCAGCAGAAATTGGTAATATGTTAGAATAGCAGCCATTTAAATATACGTACTGCTTGCGCTCACTAAGGTAGGACGTCAGTAGTGATAGAACTGTTGCGCGGAATCCGTACATATCAAGTTTCTTTAGCAGGATAGAGTGATTTAAATAATCGAAAGCTTTCGTGAAATCTACGTATATTCCAAGGGCTACTTCTTTATCTTCAAGCGATTGCAGGATAAATTCTTTTTGTTCTAACAGTGCCATTTCTGTTGATCGATATTTCCGGAAGCCATACTGCGCGCCATGAATGATATTGCATTGTTCGCGAAAATTTGTCATTCTAGTAAGAACTATGTTTTCAAAGCCTTTTGAGAAAACGAGTAGTATGGATACTGGTCTAAAATTTGTCAAATCATTCTTACTACCTTTTTTGTGCTATACGCTCACTTTGGCGAGTTGCATTTGCCCCGCAAATGTTCCTTGAGATAAAGAAAGGTTATATATGTGAGCTAAACACTCTGCTATGTCTCCTATCACAAACTTCACCGGTTTTATCAGAATTCCGTCTGCGTCACAACATTTGCTATTTTTTAGCCCTATGAAAACCGACACGACCTCTGATACTGATGTTGGTGTTAAGAACATTGACTTTTCGTTTCTTATATGAAGAGTATTAGAATCAACGAAATTACTAGTTATCTCTGTGAAGTAGCTGTTGAATGCGTTTGCTAAATCAGTGCCTGTGAGATCTTTATCTTAAGTATGAATGTTTGTTACTGGGTTTGGGCCTGTAGATCTGTTTAGAAGCTCATTCAATTTCCTCCATAATTCATCCGACGTATTCATCGAGCAGCAAAACTGGTTACAGAGATATTGATCACGTGCTCTGCGTATTTTTGCTCTGCGTGTCCGAACCAAACTAGAATTTGGCTCTCCAATTCGGTATCCACACCAGGCTTACCTAGTCGATAGCCTAGAAGCCATTCAAAACTGTGCAGCCGGATATATTTCATCCGACTACGACACCCACTCCAGTGTTACCAATATAAAATTATCGCTTGACAGCGAGCCCCTGACGCACAGACGAAAAATCACCCGTTTGTTATTATTTCATAAGCTATATTTCTGTTTTCCTTCGCTTCGGGACTCTCTTCTGCTTCCACCTCTCCGAACATCACGCCGCCTTTTCAACTCCATGAGCATTCTACGTCTGCATGGCTCCTCTAACGCATTTAACAAGTCATTCCTGCCTCTTCCAATTGAAGAATGGAATTCATTACCAGACCATATTGTAATAGAACGCGATCCATATCAGTTCCGGCAGTTGCTGACATCCTATTTCAAAACATGATGTGAAAACTCTTGCCTGCTTCTGTTTGCCTTTGTTTACTGTTGCCATTTTTATGCTTGTTAATGCTTATTTAAAGGGTTTTTGTACTTTTTCTTTGGTATATATCCTGCTGATCACTTATTGTGACAATATTTGACAGTGACCTACGTTGTTGTGCTCAATATTCCGCCCCCCTTTATGGAATGGCCCTTCCAGAGGTCTTTAAGGACCAATAAATGAGGATGAGGCGTTCAAGAAAGTAAATATGCTACTTCTAAATGAGCCGAGTTGGCAACCAGGCTATCAGCAGAAAAAAAAGAAAGAAAAAATAAACAAGAAGACATCAGATTTCAGTGGGCCCTTATTATTATTTTTATTTGATTTATTGATACTGCAACCCCCACCGGGATTTTAGCAGGGTGGGAGACAACACATGAAAGAAAATACAACATAATGGCAAACAAAATATATGTACATGCCTTGGTCAAAGTCAAGATAGAACAAAAAAAAATTAAGCAAAACATTTATCAAATGTGCAAATGAAACATAGGAACACTCAATGCAGATATCATATAGACCATCACTATAAAAATAACCAATTACGTTTCAGCCATCAAGAAGGGATGCGAAAGGGGACAAAGAGTCTGCTTGAACGATGCAGCTGCTGATGTTATTCACTGTTCGTGGAAAATATGAATAGTTGAAAGAGTCATTATGAGAACGAAACTGTATTATTGTTAGTTTATATCTCTGGCATGTCGAATAACCGGAAGAAAATGTAATCCATTCGCTAACATCAACGTTATAGTGCCCCTTAACTAATCGATATAAAACTTTTAGACGCGATGAGCGGTTTCTATCGGATAACGGGGTTAGGTTAGTGCGAGCTTGTAGTTCAGTTACTGAGCTGCGTTGAAAATTATTATAAATGAACTGTACGGCTTTTTTTGAACATTCTCTAGTTTCGTAATAATACGTTTTGTATAGGGGTCCCATAATATAGCAGCATAGTCTAAGACTGGGAGGACAATGGATTTGTATGCTAACCTTCTTACAGCAGGGGTAGCCAGATTTAATGTTTTTAAAAAGAATAAATTCCTATAACCATTAGCTGTAACGTAATGAATATGTTTATTCCATCTAAGATTGTTTGTAATGCATAGCTCAATATATTTGTATTCAGACACTTCAGACAAAAGCACATCGTTAAAATTTTACGAAAACGTTAAGGGCTTCTTCTTTCGACTTATCCGAATAAAAACAGTCTTGTCGAAGTTTGTACACATCTGCCACCGCTTACACCATGAAGCAACACACTGAAAATCATTGTTTAACAATGCCTGATCAGATTGCTCATTAACCTCGGTATACAGAACGCAGTCGTCCGCGTACAATTTTATTTTGACAGAGATGTCTTGCACCACGTCGTTTATATACATAATAAAAAGGAGTGGCCCCAGGACCGAGCCCTGCGGGACACCTGATTTCACTGGTAATTGGTTCGATGGCTTTTAAATGGAACAAACTGGTGGCGATTGTTGTAAGCTGAAATACAATTAACAAGTTGAGAGTTTCTAAGCAGACTATGTAAATTAAATAAAAATTTACTGTGTGAAACTTTCTCGAAAGCTTTCGAGAAGTTCATAAAAATTGCATCAATTTGTTTTACGTTATTTACAGATACGGCAAAATCATGGATGGTAGCAACTAGCTGTGTACAAGTTGAGTACCCTTTCCGAAATCCATGCTGACATTCTGTTAAGATGTTATGTGTATCTAAGAAATTCATGATATGTTTATGTATTATGTGCTCTAATAAGTTGCAAGTATTAGAGTTTAAAGTGACCGGACGGTAATTCTTTATACATTGTTTGGCACCATGTTTATGAAGTGGTATTACTCGGGCTGTTCTCCAGTAATTCGGGAATTGACCCTCTTCTAGGGAACGTAAAAACACAATGTGCAAGTATTTCGAAACCCATTCAGCATACCTTTTTAAGAAAGTGTTGGGTATATTGTTTGGGCCTGAACTTTTCTTTTCATCAAGTTTTAAAAGCATGTGGAATATTCCCTATTCGCTTATTGACACATCAGAAATAGGGGGCAAAAATTCTCAAACACAGGTAAGACACCATCATCAGAGGTAAAAATGGAGTGGAAGTGCTCATTAAATAAATTAGCAATTTTTATTCATCATTCAAGTGAATACCATCAACTGCAAATGCATCGAATTGGTAATGTTTCGGTGACACCTCCACCAAAATCGGTCTGCAGGCGTTGTGATAAAATTAGGCAATGATTCTTCATAGTAACGTTGTTTCTCAGTAGGTAGTTGGATACGAAGTTTAGATGGAAGAGAGAGAAATTTCTGTTGTTCATCTGGTGAAGCACTACTTGATTTTTTCATATTATTTTTTGACTTCTTGAGCTGCCTTTTCAATCTCAGCGTATCCCGAGAAATCCTGGGATTCTTTCTTTTTCTTAATAATAGTTGGTACATATTTTTCAATGCAGTCATTAACAATACTCTTAAAGGGAAGCTGAAACACTTTTCGAAAAAAATGAGTTCCCTGCGTAATTCTACAGTTTTGAGTCCACTGAACACGAATATCCCGTTTAAAAAGGGCGGAAACAAACGAAAGCGGCTGTTTTTTGCATGAAAACGCGCACCACCGCCTCAGGGCATCGCGCGAAAGCCGCTGTTGCCCGTGATTGGTCGGGACCGCTTTGACGTCATTCACGGGGATCGCCGGTCGGCGCCGCCGTTTCAGAGCGTAGCACGCTGTTCAGGAGGGGTATTCTGTAAGAGTCCACCTAGTGGACTGTCCATTTCGGCCTTTGCTGATTGGATGGAGATGTGCGAGCGAGGAGGAGACGAGTGGCCCCGGCCAATCAGCGGCGGTTGAAATGGACAGTCCACTAGGTGGACTCTTACAGAATACCCCCCCTGATCTGGCTTCACGGCTGAGTTGTAAGCATTATGGAACGTTCTCGCTGTCTCGGAGAGCTTGTATTTTCGCCGTACATGGTCGAACCGACAGCCGATACAGAAAACAATGGCGGCAACGCGGGCAACGACGATGTTGAGTGTGCCAACAGCGAGAGCGATGTGTCCACCTTCTCGCGCGTTGGAAATATTAGCTGGTGCACATGTCTTTTCATGTAGCTGCACGTTCCAATGACGGGAGAAAAAACGCGCTAAAGTGTCATTGGGAACTTGCTGCTGGAAGAATGCCGAAGCACTAACATCTCATTAGATTGTAAACACGGGTGCAATTCCGCGATGTCATGCACCTTGCAGTTGCTTGTCTAAAGTTCCGTGGTTTTTTGCGTGTTGATACACGATCGCGAACATAAGTGCCGCGTTTGGCTACTTCAAACTTTTCAACATTATTTGCCTGTGTCACACTGGCTGCTTCAAACTCTTCGATTGGTGATGGTAGTAGAACAGGTTCATCAGGGGCTCGGTTCTCAAGGTGCTGTGCTAGAATCTGAAAGAATGCAAGGCATGGATGTCATGAATTTCAGCATATCATGCATATCAGCAAACATGACAACAGTTGGATTACTTACAGTAATTGAAATACTTCTTTCAGTAATTTATGGATTAGTTGGATTAGTTGTAGTGATTAGTTGTCTAGTGATTTAGTAATGTGAATTATTTGGTGTCTGTAATTTCATGGCTAAAGTAATTTACTAATTGCGTTAAAAACGCACCAGTAAGCTGTGTACGGCGCCAGAACGCTGGTAGTGTCGTGAGGTGTCGTGGAGGCACATCGGGGGAGGGCATGAAATGTTGGCAAGCGTATGTTACCTTGAAGAAAGGTTGGCGTCCCTTTATACTTTGCTTTTTGCGTGCACGAAAACTTTTTGGAAGCAATCGTAAAGTAGTACCATCACTTTTTTGAAAGCGGTAATAGGTAATGTAATCCAAATCAATGAGCGTAATAAGAAAGTAATGAGTAATGTATTATATTTACTTTAAAATAATAATTTTGCCATGCGTGATGCATAGCTAGTTAAAGGCAAGAAAACATTTTTTGTCAAGCAGCGATGCCTGTATTGGGCTAGACCACGTCGAACGCTGACAAGTTCAATACCACACAACGTTACTTCATTATTTGAGCCCGTTCCCCTTGCCACGGGCGCGGCTGTGCCGACGCTGGTTATTGCGGCATTTCGCTGCTGGTAGCAAGCTGTGAGTGCGAAATCTACGGAACGAAGTTTTTACACGACGAGTTCAACTACTCTAACGCGAGCACGAAAATATTACCGTATAACGCATCTTGTCGTGCGATTTGAACACGAATGCTAAACAGCTAAACCTGCGGGCACCGTGTGGCAGGACGAATAGCAAATATCACTAAATGCGCAAGCGTACCCCCGGCCAGTTATTTCCCCGTATCAAAACAGCGCCGAACAAACAGCCGTAGTACAGTGTTCCGTGAAAAAGTGGAGTGGCAAAACAGGATGAAAACGGCAAGCACTTTGCACGCATGTGCATATTCCCGACTGTGTCTCCACCTCGCTTCGTCATAGGCCGCTGTAAGGCGTTTGTTCGACACTCAGGTGATCATCCGTTTAAGAAATTGCCCGTGTGCACATTAAAACCCTTACCTCATCCTTTCTCCTCTTGGCGAAGGCCACTCTTGGAAGTGGCGTGGTGTTTCTCTTGCGGGAAAAAATATACGGAACAACCCCCGCCTTCAGTCGCGCCGGTTTAATTGGAATACCGATAGCCCGCATCTTTGTTAAGCTCCGATGATAATCACTGTCGCGGAAATTGTCCGAACACTGCACAGTTGGTTTCGTTGGCAAGAGATTATCTCTCCTCACCGAATGAACCCACTGCGCTGCAAGTTTCTTGTCCTTCGGGAACATGTGAAACACCGCATAGTCTCGCCCGCCTGTGTTCGCACAGCCGAATGCTGCACAGAATGAGGGCATATTGGGCGCCCTCGGCTTTAGGCACTCACACAGCACAGAAACGAAGCACAGTTCACGAAAATCGCAAAAAAAACGTGAGCGGGGCCGATTTCTCGTAGCGTCGTTTAGTAAAGCGCAGGACGGAAAGAAACATGCCAGCACATGCCAACACGCCAGTCCTGCAGTACGGATCCCGGGAATGACGTCACTCTCGCCGGTTCTCTCCTCCGGCTGCCTCCTCACCCTGCGCTCCGGGAAGCGACGGGGGCGTGTCCGCGGGGGGGCGATTAGAAAGTGATTTCTGCCCTTTATATTGACACTACAAAGAAAAAATTTCAGAACCGTAAATTAATAGGTCTGTTCTTCCCAACCTACGCAATTCATGGAAATTGAAAACCGTTTCAGCTTCCCTTTAAAGCGTTCCCATAGCTCCTGCACGTCTACAATATTCTCTGAAAATGAATCTAAGCACAATGAAAGCGTATCTATAATCGAGACTTCATCAGCTTGGGAGAAATTGCGGAATCGGATAGCGTTACAGCCGTCTTTCCAATTCATATTATTTATTGTCAGTAACACAGCCCCGTCATTCGATATACCGGGAAATACATCGCACTTAGTTTGACTACTTATGGTCCCACTTACAAAAATGAGATCCAGGATTGTTTCAGAATTACTCTGTATTCTAGTATAGGTATCAAATAACTGTAATAAATTAAAAGAAAAGGCAATGTCCAGCATGGCCTCCCCTAAGCTGTCGTTATCACTTTTGACCGACATCGTTTCCCAGTCAATCCTTGGCAAGTTAAAATCTCCCGAGGGAATAATGCGGTCACCGGGTTTCACATGCTTCAAAGAATCCAAAACTTCAACACTAGAATTAGGAGGACTGTACAGAGCAGCTATGACTTATCGAATATTTTCATGGTAGGCCTTGCAAAAAATGCATTCAACATCTAATAAATCAGGCATATCATGGAGGCATTACGGAATCAGGGTGTAGATGAGCCATATGTAAAGATACTGGAAGATATCTATAGCGGCTCCACAGCCACCGTAGTCCTCCACAAAGAAAGCAACAAAATCCCTATAAAGAAAGGCGTCAGACAGGGAGATACGATATCTCCAATGCTATTCACAGCATGTTTACAGGAGGTATTCAGAGGCCTGGAGTGGGAAGAATTGGGGATAAAAGTTGATGGAGAATACCTTAGCAACTTGCGATTCGCTGATGATATTGCCTTGCTTAGTAACTCAGGAGACCAATTGCAATGCATGCTCTCTGACCTGGAGAGGCAAAGCAGAAGGGTGGGTCTGAAAATTAATCTGCAGAAAACTAAAGTAATGTTTAACAGGCTCGGAAGAGAACAGCAGTTTACGATAGGTAGCGAAGCACTGGAAGGGGTAAGGGACTACATCTGCTTAGGGCAGGTAGTGACCACGGATCCGGATCATGAGACTGAAATAACCAGAAGAATAAGAATGGGCTGGGGTGCGTTTGGCAGGCATTCTCAAATCATGAACAGCAGGATGCCACTATCCCTCAAAAGGAAAGTGTATAACAGCTGTGTGTTACCAGTACTCACATATGGGGCAGAAACCTGGAGACTTACGAAAAGGGTTCTGCTGAAATTGAGGACGACGCAACGAGCTATGGAAAGAAGAATGATGGGTGTGACATTAAGGGATAAGAAAAGAGCAGATTGGGTGAGGCAACAAACGCGGGTAAACGACATCTTAGTTGAAATCAAGAAAAAGAAATGGGCATGGGCCGGACATGTAATGAGGAGGGAAGATAACCGATGGTCACTAAGGGTTACGGACTGGATTCCAAGGGAAGGGATGCGTAGCAGGGGGCGGCAGAAAGTTAGGTGGGCGGATGACATTAAGACGTTTGCAGGGACAACATGGCCACAATTAGTACATGACCGGGGTAGTTGGAGAAGTATGGGAGAGGCCTTTGCCCTGCAGTGGGCGTAACTAGGCTGATGATGATGATGATGATGATTTAAGAGCTTAATGCTCCCCCGGAAAAGGATGGCTACACCTCCACCCCTGCTACCCCTGTCCTTTCTGAATGCGCTATACCCAAGTGGAATGAACTCGCTGTCATATATTTCTTCATTTAACCATGTCTTCATCAGGACAACAATATCTGGGTTATACGACAGAAGAATTCCCTTTAACTCTTTACGCTTGTTTATAACTCTCCTACAAGTTACATTAAGTAATCCATAGGGCTATACGCTTGCGCTTAGTCTGTAAGTTTTGAGGACCTGATTTCTTCAGCTTATAACGGAATCTTTTTTCAGCATCCCAAGTAAACAAAGTCCTGTTGATGTTCAACTTATGGTAAGAAGAAGAAGAAGAAGAAACATTATTAAAGAATAGTCCGGCAGTTCTTGCTGTGGTGGCCTCAGGTGAAGGCTCGAAGTCCTTGGACTCAAGCGCCATCTTCGGGTTGCCGGACGGCCCAGAGCTGGTCTGTCAGCTCTGAACTTTTGATAGCCGCCTCCCAGCGGCGGCGACGCCTACGGAGAAGGTCCCCGGTGATTTCCGCATCCGGGGCGGCATCAGGAAGGAGCGAGCTCGAGCCTTCTCCTACTCTGGCAACGGCCGCGATTAGGGACGCGTCGCAAACGGAGTTGGTTTGATTACCGTTGTTGCCGGCACATTCCCAGAGCATGTGTCGCTGCGTTGCTCTCTGTCCGCATGTTTTACACGCGTCTGCTGGATATAAACGCGGATAGCAGTGGTGTAAGATAGCGGGGCTAGGGTAGGTGTGTGTCTGGAGCAAGCGTAATGTTACGGCCTCGTTCCTGTTCAAATTATCGTGTGGTGGCGGGAATGTGCGTCTTTCGAGTCTGTAGTGTTGGGTGAGGTCTCTGAACGTGGTTAAGCGATCGCCCCACGCAGAGTGTGTGTCTTGTTGCTGTATTTCTGTTGTAGTGTCCCGATCCGGCAGATCCGATGCCCCGCTCTCGGGGGCGGAGGCGGCCACATAATCAGCGGCGGCTCGGCGTGTGAGACCTCGAGCCATGGCGTGGGCCGCCTCGTTGCCCGCGAGCGGAACATCGGTGTGTGCCGGGGTCCAGACGAGGAAGACCGTAGAATTTTGGAGTAGCGAGGGCGATGACGAGTCGCCGTCGTCAGAAATTTGGAGTATGCGGGCCGCTTCCCGCGAGACACGACCGCGCGCGAAGCCGCGGATTGCCGCCTGCGAGTCGCTGATCACGATCGCAGCGTTCGGCACCGCGACGAGTGCTAGGGCTATCGCGGTTTCTTCAGCCGCCTCCGTGTGTCCCGTGGTCACCGTGGCCCTCGCGAGGCACTTATCTGAGCGATCTACAACCGCTATCTCGTGTGCGCTTCTCCCTCCTCCATATCGCGCCGCGTCTACGTACAACGCCTTGTTGCTGTTACCAAACTTCTGAATGTCGCTTGCTCGTTTGTTGCGTCTCCCGGCGTGGTGCGTCGGGTGCATGTTCTTGGGAAGCGGCGGGATGATCAGGCGGTCGCGAACCGAGGCTGGAACCGCCGTCTTTTCTCCTTGCTGAGTGTGGTACGCGATGCCGAGCGACTCGAGGATGCATCGACCTGCCGTTGACCTCGATAATCGTTCGTATTGCGCAACGTCGTGCGCCTCGATTAACTCGTTAAGGGAATTGTGAACTCCGAGCTCTATAAACTTTTCGGTGCTCGCGTTGAGTGGAACGCCGACCGCCCTCTTGAAAGCTTTTCGGATCATGCATTCGACTTTGTTTTTTTCGGACCCGATCCACCTCAGGTAGGGGGCAACATACTCTATGCGGCTTATCGCGTACGGCTGCACGAGACGGATCGCGCACTCTTCACGCGTACCATTGGGTCTATTCGTGATGCGACGCAAGAGTCGGATCATGTCATCTACCGAACGACGAAGTATTCCCACCGTCTCTCCGTTATGGCCGTTTACCTGCATTTGTAACCCTAGGATTCTAATTTTCTCTACGTGCGGTACAGGAGTACCATCTGCCAATGTAGTGCGTATTTTGGAATGTTCCTGTTCCTCTTCGCGCAGGGCTTTACGACCTCTCCTTGTGGGTTTGTAGAGTAAGAGTTCGGACTTGGTAGGCGAGCACTCGAGGCCCGTTCCACGTAAGTAATTCAGAACCGCATCTACTCCTGCCTGTAGCGTTCGCTCGACGTGACCGTCACATCCTCCCCCGGGAACCCAGAGGGTGATGTCATCCGCGTAGAAAAGTGATGTAATCCTTCTATTTCTGTTAATTTCTCGGGTAGACCAAGTAGAACTAAATTAAAGAGTAATGGTGACATGACGGATCCTTGCGGCGTGCCGCACGGACCCGTCTCAAATTCCGGCGATTCCTCGTCGCCGACGACGACGCGTGATCGCCTGCCCGCGAGGAAATCTCTAACGTAATTATACATTCTTTGGCCTAGTCCTAATGTTCTAATTGTTTTTGAGATCGCTTCATGCATAACGTTGTCAAAAGCCTCTTTAATATCTAAGCCTAGAATTGCCTTAGTGGAGCTGGTAGTGTCGTCTACGATCTGGTGTTTAAGCTGAAGCAATACGTCCTGTGCAGAGAGGTTGCGGTGGAATCCTAGCATGGTGTGCGGGAACGCGTCATGATCTTCGAGGAAGTCGGTCACGCGGTGAGAACTGCGTGTTCCAAGACTTTGCCGACGCAAGACGTAAGCGAAATCGGTCTTAGATTATCGAGCGTAACTTGCTTGCCGGGTTTCGGAATCATGATAACGCGGGCCCGTTTCCACGCTTCGGGAAGGGAACCCCCTCGCCAGCACTCATTGACGTAGGCCGCGAGTCGGGAGATTGACTTGTCGTCTAGGTTGCGGAGAGTCTTGTTGGTGACCCGGTCTGGACCGGGGGCCGATAGAGTGTTTAGTTCGAACAGGACTATCCGAAATTCCGATTCGCTAAATTCTGCGTCCAGTTTCTCGTTTGCGACGCCGTCGTACTCGGCGCGCTGGATGCTTTCGGCCTCCTTAAAAGTAACGGTCACGTATTGCGTCGAGGAAGTTATCGCCTTTATAATCTCTTACTGGCGGCCATTTTTCCAAGAAGTTATGCCTTCCAACCACTCAAAATGCCGGTGACAACTTCACGTTTGATCAATTCTGGACATTGTAAATAGTAAACAGCTACTTTTGCTTACATGATCGGCCATGACATTGAAATTGCTGATACAACGGAAAGCATTGCACCGGATGCACGTATATAGAGCTGTGTATGTTGAGTGACATAAGAGCTGCACTATAGGCATCGCAGGCATTTTTAATTGGAGGCAAAGTTGGCAAGTGCGCCTCGAATGATAAATTGTTCTGTCTAAACCGAGACAGCGCGAATTGGTAGGCTGCATGAAAGAGATACATTCTTATTGAATGACAGGAAGTTATTCTGCATATATCTGGCGATCACTCAGGAAATGGTTGTTGTGGAACGACGAGTCAGTTCTGATGTACGTCGCTATAAAAACACGCGAGATAGTGTCGAGCAGCCTATATTGGCTTTTGTGTGTGTATATATATATCAATTCTATATATTGTAAGGCAGTTTGTCGTGTGCGTATCAAGGACACGCATGCTTATATCGCCTTCCGTTTCTCTACCACGGCTGCGCTTTAAAACCAACAGCGCGCGCATGCGATCCCATAGATCAGATGAATACATATATATAGAAAAGTATCAGTCATAGCTCTCGTAGTATAGCCTTCTGAGCCGTTTCCCTTTTTTTCCTTTTCTTTTCTTTTTCTTTGAAAGAAGTCCTGTTAGGGTTATTATAATTTCACGAAGGTATTTCGCCCTCGCCAGCAGCAGTACATGAGATAGCTATTCCGGCGGCTAGCTTCCCACACTATGCGTGCCGCCCTCGCACCTGTTTAAGCTTTTTCCTAGACGCTAGAGCTATACAATGTCCGCGCAACCTTGAGCGATCGGAAAGCGCGTTTTCCACCCTTGGCCGGCGGAGAGGGGAGACTTCGTTCCGGCCGCGAAGCTCTCTACATCTCAGTAAGGTGCCTGGTGGTGGTCTGGTGCTGACGATGCCCTCTCGGTGAGCGCATATTTCCCCCCTCATCTTTTAAGAGATTCAATATATACAAGCATTTGTCTCGCAAACCAGATTTATTTCAAGGGAATTTTCCACGTCTCAATAATTTCTCTCGTCGTATACGAGTGCTGATTGCCGTGTTATAGTTTGTTAACGAAGCTTCCCCTCAAGTCTAAATATTTCAAGGCAGTTTTTCCTAGTCTATAAACCCGCTCGACTTCACGCTACTTCTCTGGCGGCCATTTTTCCAAGAAGTTATGCCTTCCAACCACTCAGAATGCCGGTGACAACTTCACGTTTGATCAATTCTGGACATTGTAAATAGTAAACAGCTACTTTTGCTTACATGATCGGCCATGACATTGAAATTGCTGATACAACGGAAAGCATTGCACCGGATGCACGTATATAGAGCTGTGTATGTTGAGTGAGATAAGAGCTGCACTATAGGCATCGCAGGCAGTTTTAATTGGAGGCAAACTTTGCAAGTGCGCCTCGAATGATAAATTGTTCTTTCTAAACCGAGACAGCGCGAATTGGTAGGCTGCATGAAAGAGAGACATTCTTATTGAATGACAGGAAGTTATTCTGCATATATCTGGCGATCACTCAGGAAATGGTTGTTGTGGAACGACGAGTCAGTTCTGATGTACGTCGCTATAAAAACGCGCGAGATAGTCTCGAGCAGCCTATATTGGCTTTTGTGTGTGTATATATAGATTAATTCTAAATATTGTAAGGCAGTTTGTCGTGTGCGTATCATGGACATCATCATCATCATCATCATCAGCCTAGTTACGCACACTGCAGGGCAAAGGCCTCTCCCATGCTTCTCCAACTACCCCGGTCATGGACTAATTGTGGCCATGCTGTCCCTGCAAACATCTTAATTTCATCCGCCCGCCTAACTTTCTGCCGCCCCCTGCTACGCTTCCCTTCCCTTGGAATCCAGTCCGTAACCCTTAATGACCATCGGTTATCTTCCCTCCTCATTACATGTCCTGCCCATGCCCATTTCTTTTTCTTGATTTCAACTAAGATGTCGTTTACCCGCGTTTGTTGCCTCACCCAATCCGCTCTTTTCCTATCCCTCAACGTTACACCCATCATTCTTCTTTCCATAGCTCGTTGCGTCGTCCTCAATTTCAGCAGAACCCTTTTCGTAAGCCTCCAGGTTTCTGCCCCATATGTGAGTACTGGTAACACACAGCTGTTATACACTTTCCTTTTGAGGGATAGTGACAACCTGCTGTTCATAATTTGAGAATGCCTGCCAAACGCACCCCAGCCCATTCTTATTCTTCTGGTTATTTCAGTCTCATGATCCGGATCCGTGGTCACTACCTGCCCTAAGTATATGTATTCCCTTACCACTTCCAGTGCTTCGCTACCTATCGTAAACTGCTGTTCTCTTCCGAGACTGTTAAACAATACTTTAGTTTTCTGCAAATTAATTTTCAGACCCACCCTTCTGCTTTGCCTCTCCAGGTCAGTGAGCATGCATTGCAATTGGTCTCCTGAGTTACTAAGCAAGGCAATATCATCAGCGAATCGCAAGTTGCTAAGGTATTCTCCATCAACTTTTATCCCCAATTCTTCCCACTCCAGGCCTCTGAATACCTCCTGTAAACATGCTGTGAACAGCATTGGAGATATCGTATCTCCCTGTCTGACGCCTTTCTTTATAGGGATTTTGTTACTTTCTTTGTGGAGGACTACGGTGGCTGTGGAGCCGCTATAGATATCTTCCAGTATTTTTACATATGGCTCATCTACACCCTGATTCCGTAATGCCTCCATGACTGCTGAGGTTTCGACTGAATCAAACGCTTTCTCGTAATCAATGAAAGCTATATATAAGGGTTGGTTATATTCTGCACATTTCTCTATCACTTGATTGACAGTGTGAATATGGTCTATTGTTGAGTAGCCTTTACGGAATCCTGCCTGGTCCTTTGGTTGACAGAAGTCTAAGGTGTTCCTGATTCTATTTGCGATGACCTTAGTAAATACTTTGTAGGCAACGGACAGTAAGCTGATCGGTCTATAATTTTTCAAGTCTATGTCGTCTCCTTTCTTATGGATTAGGATTATGTTAGCGTTCTTCCAAGATTCCGGTACGCTCGAGGTTATGAGGCATTGCGTATACAGGGTGGCCAGTTTCTCTAGAACAATCTGACCACCATCCTTCAACAAATCTGCTGTTACCTGATCCTCCCCAGCTGCCTTGCCCCTTTGCATAGCTCCTAAGGCTTTCTTTACTTCTTCTGGCGTTACCTGTGGGATTTCGAATTCCTCTAGGCTATTCTCTCTTCCACTATCGTCGTGGGTGCCACTGGTACTGTATAAATCTCTATAGAACTCCTCAGCCACTTGAACTATCTCATCCATATCAGTAACGAAGTTGCCGGCTTTGTCTCTTAACGCACACGTCTGATTCTTGCCTATTCCTAGTTTCTTCTTCACTGTTTTTAGGCTTCCTCCGTTCCTGAGAGCCTGTTCAATTCTATCCATATTATAGTTTCTGATGTCCGCTGTCTTACGCTTCCGTTTCGCCTTCCGTTTCCCTACCACGGTTGCGCTTTAAGACCAACAGCGCGCGCATGCGATCCCATAGATGAGATGAATACATATATATAGAAAAGTATCAGTCACAGCTCTCGTAGTATAGCCTTCTGAGCCGTTTCCCTTTTTTTTCTTTTCTTTTCTTTTTCTTTGAAAGAAGTCCTATTAGGGTAATTATAATTACACGAAGGTATTTCGCCCTCGCCAGCAGCAGTACTTGAGATAGCTATTCCGGCGGCTAGCTTCCCACGCTATGCGTGCCGCCCTCGCACCTGTTTAAGCTTTTTCCTAGACGCTAGAGCTATACAATGTCCGCGCAACCTTGAGCGATCGTAAAGCGCGTTTTCCACCCTTGGCCGGCGGAGAGGGGAGACTTCGTTCCGGCCGCGAAGCTCTCTACATCTCAGTAAGGTGCCTGGTGGTGGTCTCGTGCTGACGATGCCCTCTCGGTGAGCGCATATTTCCCCCCTCATCTTTTAAGAGATTCAATATATACAAGCATTTGTCTCGCAAACCAGATTTATTTCAAGGGAATTTTCCACGTCTCAATATAATTTCTCTCGTCGTATACGAGGGCTGATTGCCGTGTTATAGTTTGTTAACAACGCTTCCCCTCAAGTCTAAATATTTCAAGGCAGTTTTCCTACTCTATAAAGCCGCTCGAGTTCACGCTGCTCCTCTGGCGGCCATTTTTCCAAGAAATTATGCCTTGCAACCACTCAGAATGCTGGTGACAACATCACGTTTGATCAATTCTGGACATTGTAAATAGTAAACAGCTACTTTTGCTTACATGATCGGCCATGACATTGAAATTGCTGATACAACGGAAAGCATTGCACCGGATGCACGTATATAGAGCTGTGTATGTTGAGTGAGATAAGAGCTGCACTATAGGCATCGCAGGTAGTTTTAATTGGAGGCAAACTTGGCAAGTGCGCCTAGAATGATAAATTGTTCTGTCTAAACTGAGACAGCGCGAATTGGTAGGCTGCATGAAAGAGAGACATTCTTATTGAATGACAGGAAGTTATTCTGCATATATCTGGCGATCACTCAGGAAATGGTTGTTGTGGAACCACGAGTCAGTTCTGATGTACGTCGCTATAAAAACGCGCGAGATAGTGTCGAGCAGCCTATATTGGCTTTTGTGTGTGTATATATATATCAATTCTAAATATTGCAAGGCAGTTTGTCGTGTGCGTATCATGGACACGCATGCTTATATCGCCTTCCGTTTCCCTACCACGGTTGCGCTTTAAAACCAACAGCGCGCGCATGCGATCCCATAGATCAGATGAATACATATATATAGAAAAGTATCAGTCATAGCTCTCGTAGTATAGCCTTCTGAGCCGTTTCCCTTTTTTTCCTTTTCTTTTCTTTTTCTTTGAAAGAAGTCCTGTTAGGGTTATTATAATTTCACGAAGGTATTTCGCCCTCGCCAGCAGCAGTACATGAGATAGCTATTCCGGCGGCTAGCTTCCCACACTATGCGTGCCGCCCTCGCACCTGTTTAAGCTTTTTCCTAGACGCTAGAGCTATACAATGTCCGCGCAACCTTGAGCGATCGGAAAGCGCGTTTTCCACCCTTGGCCGGCGGAGAGGGGAGACTTCGTTCCGGCCGCGAAGCTCTCTACATCTCAGTAAGGTGCCTGGTGGTGGTCTGGTGCTGACGATGCCCTCTCGGTGAGCGCATATTTCCCCCCTCATCTTTTAAGAGATTCAATATATACAAGCATTTGTCTCGCAAACCAGATTTATTTCAAGGGAATTTTCCACGTCTCAATAATTTCTCTCGTCGTATACGAGTGCTGATTGCCGTGTTATAGTTTGTTAACGAAGCTTCCCCTCAAGTCTAAATATTTCAAGGCAGTTTTTCCTAGTCTATAAACCCGCTCGACTTCACGCTACTTCTCTGGCGGCCATTTTTCCAAGAAGTTATGCCTTCCAACCACTCAGAATGCCGGTGACAACTTCACGTTTGATCAATTCTGGACATTGTAAATAGTAAACAGCTACTTTTGCTTACATGATCGGCCATGACATTGAAATTGCTGATACAACGGAAAGCATTGCACCGGATGCACGTATATAGAGCTGTGTATGTTGAGTGAGATAAGAGCTGCACTATAGGCATCGCAGGCAGTTTTAATTGGAGGCAAACTTTGCAAGTGCGCCTCGAATGATAAATTGTTCTTTCTAAACCGAGATAGCGCGAATTGGTAGGCTGCATGAAAGAGAGACATTCTTATTGAATGACAGGAAGTTATTCTGCATATATCTGGCGATCACTCAGGAAATGGTTGTTGTGGAACGACGAGTCAGTTCTGATGTACGTCGCTATAAAAACGCGCGAGATAGTCTCGAGCAGCCTATATTGGCTTTTGTGTGTGTATATATAGATTAATTCTAAATATTGTAAGGCAGTTTGTCGTGTGCGTATCATGGACATCATCATCATCATCATCATCAGCCTAGTTACGCACACTGCAGGGCAAAGGCCTCTCCCATACTTCTCCAACTACCCCGGTCATGGACTAATTGTGGCCATGCTGTCCCTGCAAACATCTTAATTTCATCCGCCCGCCTAACTTTCTGCCGCCCCCTGCTACGCTTCCCTTCCCTTGGAATCCAGTCCGTAACCCTTAATGACCATCGGTTATCTTCCCTCCTCATTACATGTCCTGCCCATGCCCATTTCTTTTTCTTGATTTCAACTAAGATGTCGTTTACCCGCGTTTGTTGCCTCACCCAATCCGCTCTTTTCCTATCCCTCAACGTTACACCCATCATTCTTCTTTCCATAGCTCGTTGCGTCGTCCTCAATTTCAGCAGAACCCTTTTCGTAAGCCTCCAGGTTTCTGCCCCATATGTGAGTACTGGTAACACACAGCTGTTATACACTTTCCTTTTGAGGGATAGTGACAACCTGCTGTTCATAATTTGAGAATGCCTGCCAAACGCACCCCAGCCCATTCTTATTCTTCTGGTTATTTCAGTCTCATGATCCGGATCCGTGGTCACTACGTGCCCTAAGTAGATGTATTCCCTTACCACTTCCAGTGCTTCGCTACCTATCGTAAACTGCTGTTCTCTTCCGAGACTGTTAAACAATACTTTAGTTTTCTGCAAATTAATTTTCAGACCCACCCTTCTGCTTTGCCTCTCCAGGTCAGTGAGCATGCATTGCAATTGGTCTCCTGAGTTACTAAGCAAGGCAATATCATCAGCGAATCGCAAGTTGCTAAGGTATTCTCCATCAACTTTTATCCCCAATTCTTCCCACTCCAGGCCTCTGAATACCTCCTGTAAACATGCTGTGAACAGCATTGGAGATATCGTATCTCCCTGTCTGACGCCTTTCTTTATAGGGATTTTGTTACTTTCTTTGTGGAGGACTACGGTGGCTGTGGAGCCGCTATAGATATCTTCCAGTATTTTTACATATGGCTCATCTACACCCTGATTCCGTAATGCCTCCATGACTGCTGAGGTTTCGACTGAATCAAACGCTTTCTCGTAATCAATGAAAGCTATATATAAGGGTTGGTTATATTCTGCACATTTCTCTATCACTTGATTGACAGTGTGAATATGGTCTATTGTTGAGTAGCCTTTACGGAATCCTGCCTGGTCCTTTGGTTGACAGAAGTCTAAGGTGTTCCTGATTCTATTTGCGATGACCTTAGTAAATACTTTGTAGGCAACGGACAGTAAGCTGATCGGTCTATAATTTTTCAAGTCTATGTCGTCTCCTTTCTTATGGATTAGGATTATGTTAGCGTTCTTCCAAGATTCCGGTACGCTCGAGGTTATGAGGCATTGCGTATACAGGGTGGCCAGTTTCTCTAGAACAATCTGACCACCATCCTTCAACAAATCTGCTGTTACCTGATCCTCCCCAGCTGCCTTCCCCCTTTGCATAGCTCCTAAGGCTTTCTTTACTTCTTCTGGCGTTACCTGTGGGATTTCGAATTCCTCTAGGCTATTCTCTCTTCCACTATCGTCGTGGGTGCCACTGGTACTGTATAAATCTCTATAGAACTCCTCAGCCACTTGAACTATCTCATCCATATCAGTAACGAAGTTGCCGGCTTTGTCTCTTAACGCACACGTCTGATTCTTGCCTATTCCTAGTTTCTTCTTCACTGTTTTTAGGCTTCCTCCGTTCCTGAGAGCCTGTTCAATTCTATCCATATTATAGTTTCTGATGTCCGCTGTCTTACGCTTCCGTTTCGCCTTCCGTTTCCCTACCACGGTTGCGCTTTAAGACCAACAGCGCGCGCATGCGATCCCATAGATGAGATGAATACATATATATAGAAAAGTATCAGTCACAGCTCTCGTAGTATAGCCTTCTGAGCCGTTTCCCTTTTTTTTCTTTTCTTTTCTTTTTCTTTGAAAGAAGTCCTATTAGGGTAATTATAATTACACGAAGGTATTTCGCCCTCGCCAGCAGCAGTACTTGAGATAGCTATTCCGGCGGCTAGCTTCCCACGCTATGCGTGCCGCCCTCGCACCTGTTTAAGCTTTTTCCTAGACGCTAGAGCTATACAATGTCCGCGCAACCTTGAGCGATCGTAAAGCGCGTTTTCCACCCTTGGCCGGCGGAGAGGGGAGACTTCGTTCCGGCCGCGAAGCTCTCTACATCTCAGTAAGGTGCCTGGTGGTGGTCTCGTGCTGACGATGCCCTCTCGGTGAGCGCATATTTCCCCCCTCATCTTTTAAGAGATTCAATATATACAAGCATTTGTCTCGCAAACCAGATTTATTTCAAGGGAATTTTCCACGTCTCAATATAATTTCTCTCGTCGTATACGAGGGCTGATTGCCGTGTTATAGTTTGTTAACAACGCTTCCCCTCAAGTCTAAATATTTCAAGGCAGTTTTCCTACTCTATAAAGCCGCTCGAGTTCACGCTGCTCCTCTGGCGGCCATTTTTCCAAGAAATTATGCCTTGCAACCACTCAGAATGCTGGTGACAACATCGCGTTTGATCAATTCTGGACATTGTAAATAGTAAACAGCTACTTTTGCTTACATGATCGGCCATGACATTGAAATTGCTGATACAACGGAAAGCACTGCACCGGATGCACGTGTATAGAGCTGTGTATGTTGAGTGAGATAAGAGCTGCAGCATAGGCATCGCAGGCAGTTTTAATTGGAGGCAAACTTGGCAAGTGCGCCTCGAGTGATAAATTGTTCTGTCTGAACCGAGACAGCGCGAATTGGCAGGCTGCATGAAAGAGAGACATTCTTATTGAATGAGAGGAAGTGATTCTGCATATATCTGGCGATCACTCAGGAAATGGTTGTTGTGGAACGACGAGTCAGTTCTGATGTACGTCGCTTTAAAAACGCGCGAGATAGTGTCGAGCAGCCTATATTGGCTTTTGTGTGTGTATATATAGATTAATTCTAAATATTGTAAGGCAGTTTGTCGTGTGCGTATCATGGACATCATCATCATCATCATCATCAGCCTAGTTACGCACACTGCAGGGCAAAGGCCTCTCCCATACTTCTCCAACTACCCCGGTCATGGACTAATTGTGGCCATGTTGTCCCTGCAAACATCTTAATTTCATCCGCCCGCCTAACTTTCTGCCGCCCCCTGCTACGCTTCCCTTCCCTTGGAATCCAGTCCGTAACCCTTAATGACCATCGGTTATCTTCCCTCCTCATTACATGTCCTGCCCATGCCCATTTCTTTTTCTTGATTTCAACTAAGATGTCGTTTACCCGCGTTTGTTGCCTCACCCAATCCGCTCTTTTCCTATCCCTCAACGTTACACCCATCATTCTTCTTTCCATAGCTCGTTGCGTCGTCCTCAATTTCAGCAGAACCCTTTTCGTAAGCCTCCAGGTTTCTGCCCCATATGTGAGTACTGGTAACACACAGCTGTTATACACTTTCCTTTTGAGGGATAGTGACAACCTGCTGTTCATAATTTGAGAATGCCTGCCAAACGCACCCCAGCCCATTCTTATTCTTCTGGTTATTTCAGTCTCATGATCCGGATCCGTGGTCACTACCTGCCCTAAGTAGATGTATTCCCTTACCACTTCCAGTGCTTCGCTACCTATCGTAAACTGCTGTTCTCTTCCGAGACTGTTAAACAATACTTTAGTTTTCTGCAAATTAATTTTCAGACCCACCCTTCTGCTTTGCCTCTCCAGGTCAGTGAGCATGCATTGCAATTGGTCTCCTGAGTTACTAAGCAAGGCAATATCATCAGCGAATCGCAAGTTGCTAAGGTATTCTCCATCAACTTTTATCCCCAATTCTTCCCACTCCAGGCCTCTGAATACCTCCTGTAAACATGCTGTGAACAGCATTGGAGATATCGTATCTCCCTGTCTGACGCCTTTCTTTATAGGGATTTTGTTACTTTCTTTGTGGAGGACTACGGTGGCTGTGGAGCCGCTATAGATATCTTCCAGTATTTTTACATATGGCTCATCTACACCCTGATTCCGTAATGCCTCCATGACTGCTGAGGTTTCGACTGAATCAAACGCTTTCTCGTAATCAATGAAAGCTATATATAAGGGTTGGTTATATTCTGCACATTTCTCTATCACTTGATTGACAGTGTGAATATGGTCTATTGTTGAGTAGCCTTTACGGAATCCTGCCTGGTCCTTTGGTTGACAGAAGTCTAAGGTGTTCCTGATTCTATTTGCGATGACCTTAGTAAATACTTTGTAGGCAACGGACAGTAAGCTGATCGGTCTATAATTTTTCAAGTCTATGTCGTCTCCTTTCTTATGGATTAGGATTATGTTAGCGTTCTTCCAAGATTCCGGTACGCTCGAGGTTATGAGGCATTGCGTATACAGGGTGGCCAGTTTCTCTAGAACAATCTGACCACCATCCTTCAACAAATCTGCTGTTACCTGATCCTCCCCAGCTGCCTTGCCCCTTTGCATAGCTCCTAAGGCTTTCTTTACTTCTTCTGGCGTTACCTGTGGGATTTCGAATTCCTCTAGGCTATTCTCTCTTCCACTATCGTCGTGGGTGCCACTGGTACTGTATAAATCTCTATAGAACTCCTCAGCCACTTGAACTATCTCATCCATATCAGTAACGAAGTTGCCGGCTTTGTCTCTTAACGCACACGTCTGATTCTTGCCTATTCCTAGTTTCTTCTTCACTGTTTTTAGGCTTCCTCCGTTCCTGAGAGCCTGTTCAATTCTATCCATATTATAGTTTCTGATGTCCGCTGTCTTACGCTTCCGTTTCGCCTTCCGTTTCCCTACCACGGTTGCGCTTTAAGACCAACAGCGCGCGCATGCGATCCCATAGATGAGATGAATACATATATATAGAAAAGTATCAGTCACAGCTCTCGTAGTATAGCCTTCTGAGCCGTTTCCCTTTTTTTTCTTTTCTTTTCTTTTTCTTTGAAAGAAGTCCTATTAGGGTAATTATAATTACACGAAGGTATTTCGCCCTCGCCAGCAGCAGTACTTGAGATAGCTATTCCGGCGGCTAGCTTCCCACGCTATGCGTGCCGCCCTCGCACCTGTTTAAGCTTTTTCCTAGACGCTAGAGCTATACAATGTCCGCGCAACCTTGAGCGATCGTAAAGCGCGTTTTCCACCCTTGGCCGGCGGAGAGGGGAGACTTCGTTCCGGCCGCGAAGCTCTCTACATCTCAGTAAGGTGCCTGGTGGTGGTCTCGTGCTGACGATGCCCTCTCGGTGAGCGCATATTTCCCCCCTCATCTTTTAAGAGATTCAATATATACAAGCATTTGTCTCGCAAACCAGATTTATTTCAAGGGAATTTTCCACGTCTCAATATAATTTCTCTCGTCGTATACGAGGGCTGATTGCCGTGTTATAGTTTGTTAACAACGCTTCCCCTCAAGTCTAAATATTTCAAGGCAGTTTTCCTACTCTATAAAGCCGCTCGAGTTCACGCTGCTCCTCTGGCGGCCATTTTTCCAAGAAATTATGCCTTGCAACCACTCAGAATGCTGGTGACAACATCACGTTTGATCAATTCTGGACATTGTAAATAGTAAACAGCTACTTTTGCTTACATGATCGGCCATGACATTGAAATTGCTGATACAACGGAAAGCATTGCACCGGATGCACGTATATAGAGCTGTGTATGTTGAGTGAGATAAGAGCTGCACTATAGGCATCGCAGGTAGTTTTAATTGGAGGCAAACTTGGCAAGTGCGCCTAGAATGATAAATTGTTCTGTCTAAACTGAGACAGCGCGAATTGGTAGGCTGCATGAAAGAGAGACATTCTTATTGAATGACAGGAAGTTATTCTGCATATATCTGGCGATCACTCAGGAAATGGTTGTTGTGGAACCACGAGTCAGTTCTGATGTACGTCGCTATAAAAACGCGCGAGATAGTGTCGAGCAGCCTATATTGGCTTTTGTGTGTGTATATATATATCAATTCTAAATATTGCAAGGCAGTTTGTCGTGTGCGTATCATGGACACGCATGCTTATATCGCCTTCCGTTTCCCTACCACGGTTGCGCTTTAAAACCAACAGCGCGCGCATGCGATCCCATAGATGAGATGAATACATATATATACAAAAGTATCAGTCATAGCTCTCGTAGTATAGCCTTCTGAGCCGTTTCCCTTTTTTTTTCTTTTCTTTTTCTTTGAAAGAAGTCCTATTAGGGTAATTATAATTACACGAAGGTATTTCGCCCTGGCCAGCAGCAGTACTTGAGATAGCTATTCCGGCGGCTAGCTTCCCACGCTATGCGTGCCGCCCTCGCACCTGTTTAAGCTTTTTCCTAGACGCTAGAGCTATACAATGTCCGCGCAACCTTGAGCGATCGGAAAGCGCGTTTTCCACCCTTGGCCGGCGGAGAGGGGAGACTTCGTTCCGGCCGCGAAGCTCTCTAGATCTCAGTAAGGTGCCTTGTGGTGGTCTCGTGCTGACGATGCGCTCTCGGTGAGCGCATATTTCCCCCCTCATCTTTTAAGAGATTCAATATATACAAGCATTTGTCTCGCAAACCAGATTTATTTCAAGGGAATTTTCCACGTCTCAATAATTTCTCTCGTCGTATACGAGTGCTGATTGCCGTGTTATAGTTTGTTAACGAAGCTTCCCCTCAAGTCTAAATATTTCAAGGCAGTTTTCCTAGTCTATAAAGCCGCTCGAGTTCACGCTGCTCCTCTGGCGGCCATTTTTCCAAGAAGTTATGCCTTCCAACCACTCAGAATGCCGGTGACAACTTCAAGTTTGATCAATTCTGGACATTGTAAATAGTAAACAGTCGACTGCCGCGGACAACATCAGTCCCTTTCCACATAAGTATGAGGCTCGGAGCAGGAGCTTTGGCGCTTGAAAGTAACCGTTGGCTTTACGAACCAACCGACTGAGCTACCTTTCCGGGCAACATTGAAGGATCACGAGTTCAAATCACATGTTATGTTCCTTTCCCCCCCCCTTTTTTTTTCTTTCTTTTAATGTATTTTCCTTCCTTTTATCACTGTATGGAAACCCTCCTACAAAAATTATATATCCTCAATTATGTGTGGCCACACATGTGCAGGTCATAAATACCAGGTTCTCTAGCCGTGTGCCATCCATGCGGTGTAACCGAGCTCAGATTGATCCACCTTTACTGATCAAATAGGGCACCACTGTAGGTTAAATGAGGCGTACAACTCCTGCGGGACCCGCCGTGGTTGCTCAGTGGTTATGGTGTTAGATTGCTGAGCACGAGGTCGCGGGATCGGACCCCGGCCACGGCGGCCGCATCTCGATGGGGGCGAAATGCGAAAACACCGGTGTACTTTGAATTAGGTGCACGTTAAAGAACCCCAGGTGGTCGAAATTTTCGGAGTCCTCCACTACGGCGTGCATAATCAGAAAGTGGTTTTGTCACTCAAAACACCATAATTCAATTTTTAATTTAACTTCTGCGGGGATGGTAGAGTATCCGTTTCCAGTGCAAGAGGACCGTGATTCAAATCCCGGTGCCGCGCAATTCTCCATCGGAAAATACAACAAAAAAACCGTGTGTTGAGAAAATTGCACAAACAGGCCTGGAGTGCGGCCTTATCCCGGTGACCAGAACCGGTAACGCACTCTCCCACCAGAGCAGGATTGGCCACCCTGGTGCAGTACTTGGCCACAACCTCCTATATGAATACAACAATCAAACCCCGGCCCTCAGTCCCCAGCAGCCGCGAAGCAACTGACCACGGCGGCGGTCAGATCTGTGACGCTGCAGAGGGTGCTAAGAATACCTGGCTCCGGACAGGCCGCCATTGGAATCTGAACCTGGCAACGTTTAACGTTAGAACGCTATCTAGTGAGGCGAGTCTAGCAGTGCTATTGGAGGAATTAGAGGGTAGTAAATTAGATATAATAGGGCTCAGTGAGGTTAGGAGGACAAAAGTTGCATATACAGTGCTAAAAAGCGGGCATGTACTGTGTTACCAGGGCTTAGCGGAGAGACGACAACTAGGAGTCGGATTCCTGATTAATAAGGAAATAGCTGGTAACATACAGGAATTCTATAGCATTAACGAGAGGGTGGCAGGTCTTGTTGTGAAACTTAATAAGAGGTACAAATTGAAGGTGGTACAAGTCTATGCCCTTACATGCAGTCATGATGACCAGGAAGTCGAAAGCTTTTATGAAGACGTGGAATCGGCGATGGGTAAAGTCAAAACAAAATACACTATACTGATGGGCAACTTCAATGCCAGGGTAGGCAAGAAGCAGGCTGGAGACAAGTCAGTGGGGGAATATGGCATAGGCTCTAGGAATAGCAGAGGAGAATTATTAGTAGAGTTTGCAGAACAGAATAATATGCGGATAATGAACACCTTTTTCCGCAAGCGGGTTAGTCGAAAGTGGACGTGGAGGAGCCCGAATGGTGAGACTAGAAATGAAATCGACTTCATACTCTGCGCGAACCCTGGCATCATACAAGATGTAGACGTGCTCGGCAAGGTACGCTGCAGTGACCATAGGATGGTAAGAACTCGAATTAGCCTAGACTTCAGGAGGGAACGGAAGAAACTGGTACACAAGAAGCCAATCAATGAGTTAGCGGTAAGAGGGAAACTAGAGGAATTTCGGATCAAGCTACAGAACAGGTATTCGGCTTTAACTCAGGAAGAGGACCTTAGTGTTGAAGCAATGAACGACTATCTCATGGGCACCATTAAGGAGTGCGCAATAGAAGTCGGTGGTAACGCCGTTAGACAGGAAACCAGTAAGCTATCGCAGGAGACGGAAGATCTGATCAAGAAACGCCAATGTATGAAAGCCTCTAACCCTACAGCTAGAATAGAACTGGCAGAACTTTCTAAGTTAATCAACAAGCGTAAGACAGCGGACATCAGGAACTATAATATGGATAGAATTGAGCAGGCTCTCAGGAACGGAGGAAGCCTAAAAACAGTGAAGAAGAAACTAGGAATAGGCAAGAATCTGATGTGTGCGTTAAGAGACAAAGCCGGCAACTTCGTTACTGATATGGATGAGATAGTTCAAGTGGCTGAGGAGTTCTATAGAGATTTATACAGTACCAGTGGCACCCACGACGATAGTGGAAGAGAGAATAGCCTAGAGGAATTCGAAATCCCACAGGTAACGCCAGAAGAAGTAAAGAAAGCCTTAGGAGCTATGCAAAGGGGGAAGGCAGCTGGGGAGGATCAGGTAACAGCAGGTTTGTTGAAGGATGGTGGTCAGATTGTTCTAGAGAAACTGGCCACCCTGTATACGCAATGCCTCATAACCTCGAGCGTACCGGAATCTTGGAAGAACGCTAACATAATCCTAATCCATAAGAAAGGAGACGACATAGACTTGAAAAATTATAGACCGATCAGCTTACTGTCCGTTGCCTACAAAGTATTTACTAAGGTAATCGCAAATAGAATCAGGAACACCTTAGACTTCTGTCAACCAAAGGACCAGGCAGGATTCCGTAAAGGCTACTCAACAATAGACCATATTCACACTATCAATCAAGTGATAGAGAAATGTGCAGAATATAACCAACCCTTATATATAGCTTTCATTGATAACGAGAAAGCGTTTGACTCAGTCGAAACCTCAGCAGTCATGGAGGCATTACGGAATCAGGGTGTAGATGAGCCATATGTAAAGATACTGGAAGATATCTATAGCGGCTCCACAGCCACCGTAGTCCTCCACAAAGAAAGCAACGAAATCCCTATAAAGAAAGGCGTCAGACAGGGAGATACGATATCTCCAATGCTATTCACAGCATGTTTACAGGAGGTATTCAGAGGCCTGGAGTGGGAAGAATTGGGGATAAAAGTTGATGGAGAATACCTTAGCAACTTGCGATTCGCTGATGATATTGCCTTGCTTAGTAACTCAGGAGACCAATTGCAATGCATGCTCACTGACCTGGAGAGGCAAAGCAGAAGGGTGGGTCTGAAAATCAATCTGCAGAAAACTAAAGTATTGTTTAACAGGCTCGGAAGAGAACAGCAGTTTACGATAGGTAGCGAAGCACTGGAAGGGGTAAGGGAATACATCTACTTAGGGCAGGTAGTGACCACGGATCCGGATCATGAGACTGAAATAACCAGAAGAATAAGAATGGGCTGGGGTGCGTTTGCAGGCATTCTCAAATCATGAACAGCAGGCTGCCACTATCCCTCAAAAGGAAAGTGTATAACAGCTGTGTGTTACCAGTACTCACATGTGGGGCAGAAACCTGGAGGCTTACGAAAAGGGTTCTGCTGAAATTGAGGACGACGCAACGAGCTATGGAAAGAAGAATGATGGGTTTGACGTTAAGGGATAAGAAAAGAGCAGATTGGGTGAGGCAACAAACGCGGGTAAACGACATCTTAGTTGAAATCAAGAAAAAGAAATGGGCATGGGCCGGACATGTAATGAGGAGGGAAGATAACCGATGGTCACTAAGGGTTACGGACTGGATTCCAAGGGAAGGGATGCGTAACAGGGGGCGGCAGAAAGTTAGGTTGGCGGATGACATTAAGACGTTTGCAGGGACAACATGGCCACAATTAGTACATGACCGGTGTAGTTGGAGAAGTATGGGAGAGGCCTTTGCCCTGCAGTGGGCGTGACTAGACTGATGATGATGATGATGAATCTACAAGTCTTGTGGCCTTGAGCGGCCCGAGTCTCCTCCAGATCTAATAGGTGTCTATAACGGCGCCAAGCGCTCGCCCCGGTCATCTGCTTCTCGAGGCCGTTGCACGTGTCTTCCTATTGTGCCTTGCATACCTGGAGTGCGTGTTCTTCGATGCCTCTGTCTAACGGTGCTATACGTTTGCGCAACGCCTTATTATGTCTTTGGCATTTCCATCTATTTAGGAGGGCTCGCTTTGCTTCCCACATGTGTAGGAGCCTGCTTTCGATTATTTCGAGGTTCGCCTCGGGCGCAACGTCGCTCGTTGCTGCGCCTACGTCCCTTCTGAGCGTCTCGGTCCACTCGTCTGTGTCCTTAATCGGCTCGTCGCCTCGCCCCGATTCTTCTCGCTTCTTGCGGAACGTGTCCCACTTCACGAGTTTGAGCTTACGAGCTTTGGCCTCAGGGTTAGTACCACGATCGCTCGGGCCCGTGCCTATTGTGATCTCGATCAGCGCGTGGTCGCTCCCCAAATCTTCCTGCGTATTCTGCCAGTACGCTGTTGTTACATTCGAAACGAACGCAAGGTCTGGTAATGTATCGGCACTCACACTGTTCGCTCTGCGTGTAGGATCGGCGGGATTTGCGATCAGTGCAAGCCTTTGGTCTTGCGAGTCTTCCCAAAGGTGTTCGCCCTTGGGTGTTCGTCGGGTGTAGCCCCAGGCTCCGTGGGGCGCGTTAAGGTCGCCCGCAACAAGTAGAGGCTCGCCGCCGGAAGCCGCGCGCGCGCCCCGCAGTAGGTCCCCGAATCTGTGCTGCATCGTGGGTTTACTATACACGTTAAGGACGAAGAGTCCTCGGCCGCTCTTAGGAATTAATTCTACGAACACGTGAGGTCTATTAGCGCAGGCAAGTTCTCGCTGCGCCACAGTGACGTTACGTCGAACGAGCACGGCGGCGACCGGCGACGGGCGTGGCGGGGGAGACGGCCGGCGCGGCACCATCGCCCCTGGCCCCGCGCCACCCGCTACGCGGGGTGTAGCCCGTTTCCTTCTTTGCCTGTTCTCCGTCGCAGTCGCGTCTATGGCTTTATAGCGAGCTAGTTTAACCGGATGGTTTGTCTCCTGTAAAAGGATTACGTCCGGTTTCGTCTCGCGGCTGCGTATGAATTGCTGGAGATTACCCCGCTTCCTCCTATAGCCACGGCAGTTCCACTGCCAGATTGTGTATTGTTGTTTCCCAGTGTTAGTGTGCTTCGTTGCGTGTGTAGCCATGGTGATGCCTGCGTTTAATTTAACCCGTCTCCACCGAGGCGACTTGGTTGCTGCTGCGGTTGCAGCTGCGGTTGTGTCTCTACGTATGTAAGCGTGTTTTGCTGCTGCTGATTGTGTTGTTGCTGTCTAGCGTACGGCTTGCTCATTGTTCTGATTGGTCTGCCTGCAGCTGGCGACAGCCTCACTTCTATGTCGTCTAGGCGCGCCATGTGCGAGGCGAACATTTGTGTTATTTGTTCCGAGAGCTTAGCTAGCATGTTATTGAACATTTCGTTCCTATGAGTAGTCTGTTTTGTAAAACTTTCCTCGAGGCTTTTCTCGATGCTGTCCACTCGTTTCTGTAGTTTCTCATAAGGGCCGCATCCCTGTTTGCTGTCGAGTCTTGCGGGATCTAGTGCGATCCTTTTCGCGGTAACTGGACGATCATCGCGTTCATCCGCCGTCTCCCCCGAGCTGCCCTCGTTGCCCGTGTCCATCCCGGCCGGCTCAGGCCGTGATGGAGTCGGTGATCGAGGCGCCGAGGACAGCGGCATCGTCGTTTGACATTGCGATGGTTGCTGCGGTTGTGGAGCCTCGCCTTTCAATTTGATATTTTCCTCTCTAAGGAGCGCATTTTCGCGTTTAAGCTCGGCAATTATTGTAAAGCAAATTTACTTTCATGTTTTTGTGCCTTCCTTCCTTAGAACTCTCCTATAAAAGCCTCCGTGTGACAGGTACTCGTCCAGAAAAGTCTTCAGATAGTGACAGTTGACTACCCTTTAGTTTATGCGACGTTCTAAACAGGGCATTCTTGTCTCCGTAGTGAAGGAATTTTAGAATCACTGGACGGGTTTTATTTTCGCCCCTTCTACCGAGTCTGTTACACCTTTCGTTGTCTGTTACGTTAATGCCTAGTTTTTTATTAAAGACTTCGTCTTTTAGATTTCGTTCTAAGTCTTCTGAAGTTTCAACTCTAGGTTCATGTAAGCCATGAATTATTAAGTTATTTCTCCTGCTTCTGTTTTCTAGGTCATCAACATGTTCACTAATGTTGGCAAGGTATTCCTCGAAGTTCGTTATTGTTGTTTCGATGCTGTCTACTTTAGAGTTCAGCGCACTTAAACCACCCAATCCCCGCTCGATGTCATCAGTTCTTTCTGTTAATTTTGATTCGTTCACTTGCATTTCTTTTTGTGTTACCTGTATGTCTTGTATAGTCGAAATAATTTTACTTTGCCCATTTAACAGTTCTAGCGAGGGATCTTTTCTTTTTTGGGCCTGCATTTTCTTCTACGTGTCCGCAAACCAGAAGATCTCTGATTAATGGGAAAATTATACTAGACAAAAAATAATTAACACACAGTGGGCAGCGCAGCAGCAGCAAGATTTGGTTATCTGATCGATAACCACGAGTTGGCATATATCTACAAATCTGTAGCATGAAGCAAAATGGACTGTTTAGCATTTTGCCGGCATTGCTGCCACCTCGCCAGCTGGTGAAGCACAGCTCGTCGGGTGCCTATGAATCTATGAATTCGTAAGCTCCGTTGAACACCAGCCTAGAGGACGTGTTTGAATAGGTCTCCTTTTGCAGCTACGCAGTACTGTGTGCGTTTTATCCCATCTTCAGTAGCTTTCATGATGACCGACGCCGGAATTCCCCAGCAAACATCCGTTAGCCTTGCCTTGAACTAATCTGACGTCCGTCTCGATCATGTAAGCACGACCTTTCACATAACCTCAGAGAAAGAAATCGAACCGAAAGAGGTCAGGTGACCTAGCCGGCCAATCTACAGGCCCTTGCCTTCCAATATACTGCGCACGAAATGTCGCATCCAGCCAGTTTGGTGCTCGGCTGCTGCTGTGTGCTGGCGCCGCATCTTGCTGATACCACAGAAGTGGAAGACGTGACAGCGGGACTCAGGTGAGAAACTCATCCACCACTCCTTCAAGGATTTCGTTGAGGTAACGCTATCCAGTCAGTGTGTGATCGAAGAAGATGAGGCCGATTATAGCTCCGGCGTAAATTTCGAACCACACATTGAGCAATCACTGGCACTGGTGCCGATCGTGCTTTACCTAGTGTAGATTGGAGTCCCTCCAATAGTGTGCATTATACAAATTTACCTAGGCGTTTCTGCAAAAATTGGCTTCATTTGTGCACATGATGTTGCTCAAAAAGTCCGGTGACTCATTGGCTTTCGTGAGGACCCAATTCGAGAAATCTAGACGATTCTACAGGTCCCTATCTTCCTAGCATTGGTGCTGGTTAAGGTGGTACGGGTTCAAGAAACGTCATTTAGAATCCTCCAAACTGATGACTGGGAAATTGATACTTGGGCGGCCACGCCCCGCACCATACCACGAGGATTTGGGGCCATAAATGCTAGAACATCCATGCGTAGTCTAGGACTCAAAGATGGAGTTCTCCACCGCTATTTTTGAAGCGGCCGGTATTGCCCTAGGTTTTCATAATTTCTGACGATAGTCGATGGGTTTGTTCTACCGCTACGCTTCCATGAGTGATATATATATATATATATATATATGTATATATATATATGTAAATATATATATATATATATATATATATATATATATATATATATATATATATATATATATATATATATATATATATATATATAGAAAAGACGAAATGTAAGACTGCGATTCCATATAGCCAGGCACAGCGCTTTAAGCGCATATGTTCCGAAGAAGGCGATTTTAATTCTTGTTGCCAGGAACTCAAAAAGAAACTTCTCAACCGTAAATATCCAGAGAAGATGATC
The DNA here is from genome assembly GCF_050947875.1 of Dermacentor variabilis. NCBI lineage: Eukaryota > Metazoa > Arthropoda > Arachnida > Ixodida > Ixodidae > Dermacentor > Dermacentor variabilis. The sequence goes on from NC_134570.1 coordinate 237,178,389, forward strand.
GATGACGCGATACACCGAGCGGCAGGATATGACCGGATGGACTTTCTTAAAGGCAGGAACAAGCCCAGTGGCTCCCAGTCGACTAATTTGATACTCACACATTCCGCATCTAACCCTAAGGTCTCAGGCATACTCCGCAAACACTATAACATTCTTACCCAAAGCGACAGGTTAAAAGCCATTTTTCCTGAGCCACCTCGTGTCGTGTATAGACGTTCGAAAAACATAGGTGACATACTAACGTCTTCAAAAATCGCCACTTCTAACCCGACCGGTTGCAGCCGCTGCAATAAACCACGTTGCAAAGTCTGCGCTCATATAACGCCTACATTAACTGCCACCAGCACAGCCAGCCAATTCATGTTCACTATTAAAGGCAGTTTCAACTGTGATTCATATAACGTAGTGTACTTGCTCGAGTGCGGCACTTGCCACATGCAATACATAGGGCAGACTGAAACACCTTTCAGGATCCGCTTTAACAACCACAGGTCACATGCCAAATCCCAACCAAATCTACCACTCTCGAAACATGTTAACATGCCGGGCCACTCATTTAATAATCTCAAAGTAACAATACTCGAATCTGCATTCCGCACCAACCATGACCGCGAGCTTCGCGAATCTTACCTGATTCACAAATTTAACACTGTCTCGTCTGGAATAAATGAAAACAAAGGAAAACTAACCTGTCTAACTTTAGATTGAGCACAAATATACACTTCCCGCACAGTGTACAGACATGATTTCAGCGCTTTTTTCTGTCTCTTATTTTACATGTGGCTTTTTTGACGTATGTCGCTGTGGCTCGAAGTTGAACGCTTAACATATTACATTTTTAGATAATTCGAGGTTGCACTTAGAGATGCCATGTGTCAAACATCACGCCTTTGTATCTGCACGTGTAAGTCATTTTGTTTTCACTACACATAACCATTGTAACCGCTGGCACTTACTTGAGAGTCATGTTTGTATGTATTGTATCGTGAACACATCTGCATTTCATTTTTTTGTATGTTCCAAAATGCGTGTCATGTACAATCATTTATAATGCGCAATGATAATGATTTATGATGCGCAGTGTATGGTCGAGTCAGTGTAGATAGCGCGCCCTCTGCTCGTGATACGGTGCCTTTAAAGCTGTGTATGTGTTGTCCATGCGTTACTGTACTCTGACGAAGGCTGGTCCACCAGCCGAAAACGTTAAGTAAGAAAAAGAAGTCTCCCAAAAAGTTCGTCGTCTCTTTCCTGCGTATATATATATATATATATATATATATATTGTAACGGATAGTTAAGGGAGTCCAGATACAACTATTTATTGTTGGCTAACTTGTGCCCTGGGGGTAAATAAAAAGCACTGCCGCGTTCTAAACGGGAGATTAGGAAGGCTTTCTTCTGCTCTCTCTAGCCTCGCGTCACCTCTTTTTCTTCTTGTAGACGCCGACAACGGCCACCTGCGATGCGAGTGCGTGCGGCGAAAACACGGGCCATTATTTCGTCTTTTCTTCCAATACGCCGTTGTCTTCTTGAGGGGGGCGCACGAACCTGCGCGCGTTGTTTAAATATGTTTCTGCCTTGTATCATTATTCCTCCTCCAAAACGCATCGTCCCGATGCGTAAAGCGACGAAACTGTTCACAAGCTGTTGTTCATACTAAAGTGGTATATGGCACAGAATAGATGTTTGGTCGAGTATTCACTGCCTGTCATAATATGGCTTCAGCCTGACCACAGGTACAGTTTCTGTGCGACGCCGGCATCGTGATGAGCTGACTTGTCCTTCTGGCGTAACTTCGTAGTTCAGGGGACCGATGCAGCGAAGTACTCGGTAAGGGCCGAAATAACGGCGCAAAAGCTTTTCGGACAGGCCGCGCGTCCGCACGGGAGTCCACACCCATACTCTGTCGCCTGATGCATACTTGACTTCCCTTCGCCGCAGGTTGTATCGGTCCGCGTCGATGCGCTGCCTCTGTTGAATGCAATGTCGCGCCAGCTGACGTGCTTCTTCGGCCCTCTGTGTAAAGTCACTGATGTCAGGGTTCTGTTCTGTACTGTCGCTGACAGGCAGCATTGCATCCAAGGGTGTGAAGTGAAGTGAAGTGGTAACTGTTCGTCCAAAAAGAAGTTGGAATGGCGTTACTTGAGTGGTCTCTTGCAATGCGGCATTGTAGGCGAATGTCGCATAGGGGAGGATCTTGTCCCATGTACGGTGCTCTAAGTCTACGTAAATTAACAACATATCGGTCAGCGTCCTGTTGAATCGCTCGGTTAGCCCATTTGTTTGAGGGTGATAGGCAGTTGTTTTCCTGTGGCTGGTAGGAGTCAGTTTCATGATGGATTGCGTCAAAGCGGCTGTGAACGAAGTTCCTTGGTCCGTGATAATAATTGCAGGGACACCGTGTCGTAATACTATCTTGGTGACAAAGAATTCAGCCACTTCAACGGCCGTTGCACTGATTAGAGAGGAAGTCTCGGCATATCGGGTTAGGTAATCCATCGCTACTACAATCTGCATTAGTAAGATCTTGATCAGGGCTAGTTGGTTCATACTTAGAACTGAGGTGAAACAGCGCGAAAAAGACGAGGACACAAGGAAACAAATACCACAGACAAGCGCTGACTGCCAATTGAAAGTTTATTTGAAATTCACCGGACATTTATATCTTTTTCAGCATAGGCATGCGCACATCAGTTGCAAATCAACAACATTTTAATCTTTCTTCTAAAAATGTGATTTCTTTTCCCGACAAGGCAAGAGAGGGAGTGCTTACACGTTTATCTCCTTCCTTTCTCATATGAAAGGCCTCTACTATTTCCATTTCCTTCTTACCCTTTCCTTTCCCTATGAATTTCGTCTTTTCAAATATGGGGGTGCACTGACACCTGTTACAGTGTCCAGCTAAATGACTCCCATAGCCATTCTGTAGGTTAGTGCTGTGCTGACGAGCTCTTTCATTGAAGCACTGTCCCGTTTGACCTATATAAGATTTTACACAGCTGAGCGGTATTTGATAGATGACGTTGCGCCTGCACTCAGTGAAACGAGTTTTATGATTCGTGGTGCACAGGTGCCTTTCGCGCTTGTTCATGCGATTACATATCGAGGAAAACTTACACGGGGCACTGAAATCCAAATTAATATTATGTCTATTGGAAACCTTCTTGAGATTGTGTGACAACTTGTGTAGGTACGGCACCACGTGCGCCTGCCTTTTGTCTTTGTTTTCTTTTTGGGAAGCATCGGAACTTCTTTTCTCTTTTTGCAAAATGGCTTCGCATACTGAAGTTATCACAGAACTGGGAAAGCCTGCGTTCTGTAGTCGTGATATCTGATTTAAAGAACTTTGATCGCACTCATGCTAACATGGCTTACTAAGTGCTGCCTTAATACACGTTGTTGCTATGCCTCTCTTAATCAATTTAGAGTGTGCCCTGTCGTAACGCAACAAGGTTTTCTTAGATCTGGGATGGAATCCGCAGCATACGCGCTCGTCCAAAGAAAAACAGAGGTCAATATCTAGAAACTGAATGCGGTTGTTAATTGACAATTCATACGTGAACTTAAGTCCTCTCGATGAGTTGATGAACAAGTTGAAAATTTCTTTGACTGCGTCATGAAAACGCATACAGGTATCTTTCTTCATAACAATTAAGTAGCCGTCAACATATCTAAACGCTCGCCTGACAGGCACGTCCACCAACTTAGCATAAGTTACATTGTCAACCAAGGATAAAAAAATGTCGCATAAAATGGGGGCGATGGCTGATCCTATACAGATGCCAGTGCGTTGGATGTAGAATTGGCCATCATAATTAACAGCAGTTGAATGAAGATAAAAGTCTAAAAGCGCTGAAAAATTGTCGCTGTTGACACATACAGAATTCTGAAAAGACAAAGATAGAAAAAGACAAGCGCACGTGGCGCCATACCTACACAAGTTGTCACACAATCTGAAGAAGGTTTCCAATAGACATAATATTAATTTGGATTTCAGTGCCCCGTGTAAGTTGTCCTCGATATGTAATCGCAGGAACAAGCGCGAAAGGCACCTGTGCACCACGAATCATAAAACTCGTTTCACTGAGTGCAGGCGCAACGTCATCTATCAAATACCACTCAGCTGTGGAAAATATTATATAGGTCAAACGGGAGAGTGCCTCAATGAAAGAGCACGTCAGCACAGCACTAACCTAAAGAATGGCTATGGGAGTCATTTAGCTGGACACTGTAACAGGTGTCAGTGCACCCCCATATTTGAAAAGACGAAATTCATAGGGAAAGGAAAGGGTAAGAAGGAAAGGGAAATAGCAGAGGCCTTTCATATAAGAAAGGAAGGAGATAAATGTGTATGCACTCCCTTTCTTGCCTTGTCGAGAAAAGAAATCACATTTTTTGGAAGAAAGATTAAAATGTTGTTGATTTGCAGATGTTCTTGCGACTGATGTGCGCATGCCTATGCTGAAAAAGGTATAAATGTTCGGTGAATTTGAAATAAACTTCCAGTTGGCAGCGAGCGCTTGTCTGTGGTATATGTTTTCTTGTGTCCTCTTCTTTTTCGCGCTGTTTCACCTCAGTTCTACTACAATCCATCGTTTCCCTGGTGACGATGTCGGAAAGGGACCAAGCAAGTCCATTCCTGCTTGTTCGAACGGGACTCCTGGGGGTTCTATTGGTTGAAGGAGGGCTGCGGATTTTAATGGAGGCGTTTTCTGTCTTCGGCAATCCAAGGTGTTCGTACATAACGCTGCACTGAATTCAATAGCTTTGGCCAGTAGTAGTTAGCATGAATTCGGGCGAACGTTCTGGTCACTCCGAGGTGTCCTGCTGATGGGTCATCGTCACAGGCTTCTAAGATTTCGGATCGCAAAGCTCAAGAAACGACGAGTAGAAATTTCTCTGTGCTGTGCTCTAAAGTTCTTTTGTGCAGTATGCCATTTCTCATCACATACGATGACAATCCCTGGAAGAAAACTTGCGGAACATGGACGGGGTGTCCCTCGAGGTGCCTGATGAGTAGAAGCAACTCGGCGTCAGACTGCTTGTGTTTGGCCATCTCAGATGTGGTTACGGCTCCAAGAAACGGAAATTCGTGTCCATCTTTCACAGGAGCTGATTCGACCGGCGCACGTGATAAACAATCAGCGTCACTGCGCTTGCGACCTGACTTGTACACGACCGATATGTCGTATTCCTGCAGCCTCAGACTCCATCTAGCAAGTCGTCCAGAAGGATCTTTCAGGTTTGCAAGCGAGCGCAATGAGTGATGGTCGCTGATTGCTCGGAATGGTCTAGCGTATAAGTATGATCCGAATTTTCCTATGGCCAATATAACTGCGAGGCATTCTTTTTCTGTGGCTGAATAGTTGGTTTCAGCCCTCGAAAGAGAGCGGCTAGCGTATGCAATCACTCTTTCCTCTCCGTTTCGCCATTGAACGAGGACGGCACCGAGTCCTAAATTGCTGGCGTCTGTGTGGATGTCTGCTTCCGCTGCTTCATCAAAGTGCGCACGGACCGGGTGGTTTTGAAGCCGCCGTCGCAGCTCATTGAATGCATCTTCTTGCTCACTTTGCCAGACGAAAGGCATATCTTCTTTCGTCAGTCGCGTTAACGGTTCGGCAATCTTTGAAAAATTTTTGACGAAACGCCTGTAGTAGGCACACAGTCCTAGGAATCGCCTAACGGCCTTTTTATCAGTTGGTCTAGGAAACTTTTCTACTGCTGCGGTCATCTGAGGGTCAGGACGGATGCCTTCGGAGCTCATCACATGGCCGAGGAAAAGGAGCTCATGGAAGCCGAGGTGACATTTTTGTGACTTTATCGTCAGCCCTGATGAACTAATAGCTTTGTGCACAGTCCCTAGTCGTTCCACATGCTGAGCAAAGGTGGTAGAAAGAATCACGACATCATCAAGATAAACCAGACAGCACTGCCACTTTAAACCCGAGAGCACAGTCTCCATAATCCGCTGAAAGGTGACAAGTGCGGGACAAAGGCCGAACGGAAGTACCTTAAATTACCATAACCCGTTAGGTGTGACGAATTCTGTCTTCTCACGATCTCGTTCGTCCACTTCTATTTGCCAGTATCTGCTTTTGAGGTCGAGAGAGGAAAAGAATTTCGCATCCCGTAGTCTATCGAGGGCGTCATCGATCCTCGGAAGTGGATCGACATCCCGCATTGTGACGACGTTTAGCTTCCGATAATCAACGCAGAAGCACAAGCTCTGATCCTTTTTCTTTACCAGCACCACAGGCGAAGCCCACGGGCTGGTCGATGGTTGAATTACGTCTTCTCTTAGCATTTCTTCGACTTGTTTGCTGATGATCTCTCGCTCCTTCGGTGACACTCGGTAGGGAGGCTGGCAAATAGGCCTCACAGCTTCGTCGACAATGATACGGTGCTGAGTGATGGTTGTTCTCTGGACTTTCGATGTCGTTGAGAAACACGAGGCGAATTCTCGTACAAGGTTCTCTATTTGCTGCTTCTGGCTCGGTGATAGTGCAACTTTGATGTTGACGGATGCGGATATGGAGTCTACGTTGTCAGACTCAAGTAGTGGAGCATTGGAAGGGCTCAAATCCGTAATCTGTTCATAATCGTTAAGGAGGGCAATGACGGTTCCCTTCGCAACATGCTGTACTTCATTTCCAAAATTAGTCAGGAAGACATTTGAACACCCGTCACGCAGCCGACAGATTGCCACACAGATTCCTTTTTTTAGTAAGAGCCCAGTGCTACCGTCTGCTATTCCTTCGTAGTCGCTGAATACTATGGCGACAGCTATTCTGGATTTTGGGAGTATCGTGACGTCGTCGTCAATAATCTGAAGCGCATCAAATTGTTCTTGCCACTCGAACATCACACAGGCGTACTTCGTTGAGAACGACACACAGGATTCCTGCAAGTTGATAACTGCACCATTCGCCTGCAAAAACTCCATTCCGATAAAAAAATCCCTTGAGCCTTCTCATAGGAGAATGAAATTGGCGACGTATGTAAAGCCACGTATTCTGATTCTAGAAGTGCACCTGCCCACAGGGTTGATAAGGTGTCCACCGGCGGTTCGAATTTGCGGTCCTCTCCAAGGAGTCAGCACTTTTTTCAGTCTTCTCGCAAGTACTTTACTTATAACGGAATGGTCTTCGCCTGTGTCTACTAAAGCAGTAATTTCGCAGCCGTCTATAAGCACATATAAATCGAAAGCTACGTCACTCTTTTCGCAACTGCTCTCGTGTCCGTCGTTATATTTCAGAATCAGCGCTGGAGGCTCCGTTCTTGAGTCGACAGCAGCCTCCCCTCCACAGGTTGCCGGTATTAGTTTTCCCGACGTGGGTTTTGGGGGCGTCGCCTTGGGGAGCTTGAGGATGGACGCGGGCTCGGTGATCGATACCTCAGCGGCACTGTTGACCCAGGTTGGTGTTGCTGTGAAGTCTGCGGGCTTTGGCGCTTTGACAAATACTCCTGGATCTCGAAAGTGTGTTCACCTTTCTTGGGCAAGGAGCGTTTACGGAAAACCCTCGAAACCCCGCTCTGCGGTATTCGCACATCCTGTAGGGATGACCAGCTTCGCCGCAGTGGTAGCACAGCGGGATTCTATCAGGAGTGCGCCATGTGTTAGCCTTCCGGAATCTCGTCTCCGGTGGAGACGGCAAGAACCGAGGTTCGGGTACATGCGCAGTTGCCGCGACGAAAGTACGTCCTGAAGATCCTCTGAGTATCTCGGCGTACGATGCCGTCGGCCGTACCGGTGACGACGCTTGCAGCTGTGCTGGTGGGTGCTGTTCGCGGACTGCTTGTCTAACTTCTTGGCGAACCACTTCTGCTAACGAAGAGACCGCTGTGGGGCCGTTGTTCAGCTGTTGCCTCTGGAGGTCTTCTCGAACCACAGATCTTATGTGTTCTCGTAAGACCTCGACGCTGTTTCCGAACATTCCAGACATTGCATCCATAGAGGTGACGTTCATATCGCGGTTGTAGAGTCTCGCACGCTGTTGAAAAGTCCTTTCCATAATTGTCGCCTCGGAGCGGAATTCGGCAACGGTTGCGTGGAGGGCTGCGAACCAAACCAGCAAGAAGCTCCTGCTTCACACCGCGCATCAGGTGCCGAAGCTTCTTGTCCTCGCTCATGCTGGGGTCGGCCCGGCGGAATAAGCAGGACATATCTTCGAGATACATTGCCACGCTTTCGTTGTTTCGCTGGCTTCTTGCTTGCAAAGTGGCTTCAGCTCTTTCCCGGCGGTCTGTGCTCGGATACGTGGCCAACAGCTCCCGTCGGAAGTCATCCCGCGACTGGAGGACAGCTTCGTGGTTTTCAAACCACGTTCGCGCACAGTCTTGCAACGCGAAGTAAACGTTGCGGAGCTTCCGGTTTTCGTCCCATCCATTGTAGTCAGCGACGCGCTCGAAGCCTTCCAACCAGTCCTCGGCGTCTTCGGAGGTGTCGCCGCGAAAAGGCTCGTGCGTTCGCGGCTGATCAACAACGATGCGGGTTGAGGCTGTCTGGGATGTCATTTCAGTATTGCCCGCTGCTGCTATTATAGTCTGCTCCGGCAAAAAAGGAAACTCAGGCGGCTCACCACGTAGGCGACGGCTCCTGCGCTGTTGGACAGGCGTAAGCTCGTTGGGTCTGAGATGGCGTGGTTCCGGGCTGCTTTCTCCAACCTGAATCGGGCTGGAAATCATTACCCAGCACCTCCACCAGAATTGTAACGGAGAGTTAAGGGAGTCCAGATACGACTATTTATTGCGGACTAACTTGTGCCCCGGGGGTAAATAAAAAGCACTGCCGCATTCTAAACGGGAGATCAGGAAGGCCTTCTTCTTCATTTATTCATTCTCTAGCCTCGCGTCACGTAGTCTTCTTGTAGACGCCGACAACGGCCACCTGCGATGCGAGTGCGTGCGGCGAAAACACGGGCCATTATTTCGTCTTTTCCTCCAATACGCCGTTGTCCTCTCGAGGGGGGCGCACGAACCTGCGCGCGTTGTTTAACTATGTTTCGGCTTTGTATCAATATATATATATATATATATATATATATATATATATATATATATATATATATATATATATATATATATATATATATATATATGGCTTTCTAGTTGCCATTTGCAGATCCCAAGGCAAGATTCTTGTTTACCTTCTGCTCATTAGAGAAAGCCATGGCAATTGAGAGGAAACAAAGCTCACGTTTAAACATTTGCACTGACGTTGTCCATTTCATTTTGCGCCGAAAAAAAAAAACATCCGTGCACTTTACGCTAAGACAACTGCTACGACAGATTGTTTCCAACTAACACAAAACACGACGTGTTACTTTGGCCAGGGCGCGACAGATAAGGCACCAGCTCGATCACAATATTTTCCTTTATTTCTTCTCGATAACTCAGAGGGAGCCTGTTCGAGGTTGCTGCTTTATCAGCACAATGCGTTGGCGGGCTAGTTGGTGCGAATCCATGATTACTTTGTTTAGCGTCTATAAAGGAGTGACGCAATAAAATGATGTCAGCTGAGAGTAGCGCCTTGTCCTGGTCATCTTTCTTGTGCCTGTTGTTTTGCGCTAAAGAAGGTATTCATGGATTGCTGCTTTATGATTCGTGTGGGAGCGCAATCACGTGGTATTCTAGACATTACGCGGTGTTTATTTGTCAGTCGGCCAAAAGATTTGTAGGCAATTAGTAGGTCTCTGAAAATACCGCAGTTAGATGTCCTTTGGCTGTGCCTTCAAATGTCTCATTGACACTTTGATAATTCAGAATCAGAATCAGAATCGGTTTTTATTGAGATCATTAGAATGATTACAAGTTGTTAATATTCAGGAGGAGGTCCCGGAGTCAAAGACTGCAATAGGACCTCCTTTACAAAGTAAACGTAATAAAACAAAAGTAGAGCAGTTTTCAACAAATTGTTAACATAGAAAAATTACAAGTTTTAGTATGAATACCATGATTGAAGAATTACATATGCATAAATGTCATGAAAAAGAGCACTGTAACACATTCTCGTAGACAACTGATAAAGTAACTGCGTAGATGACGTTAAGAACACAGTAGAATTAGTTAACTTGAATGTATATGCGAGGCAGAAACAGAAACGTAACTGTATGGCATTGAAAATGAAATGAAGGCACCCTGAAAGAATGGTTGTGAGTATGGACTAGGCATCAGTATTCGACAGAATGTAATCTTTTAGTTGTTTCTTGAATTCGTGAATTTTAAGTGTTTTTATGTATAATCGTAGTGTGTTCCAGAATGCGACAGATGAAAAATGGACGCTCTGTTTGCCATTATTAGTATGTATTTTAGGTAAAAGGAAGTTCCTATTTATTGCAAACCTGGTAATATTAGTATTTAATAGAGAAGATTGTGGTAACAAGCTATTGCATCGTGTGTAATCGATTTGACGGAACAAAAAGGTACCTAGATTATATTTAACGAGTTGTGTGACTGTAAGAATGTGATTAGTTCGTAAAAGATATGAGGCGTTGTTGTTATATGGGCTAAATGTAATTATCCTAATAGCCTGATTCTGTAGAATTTGCAATGAGTTTAAATGGGTTACGTAAGTGTTTCCCCAGCAAGTAACGCAGTAATTAATGTGGGAATGAATAAATGAAAAGTATAATGATAGTAATGTTTGATGGTCAAATATGTTTCGTGCTGTTAGAAGTACCCTTATCCCGTAGGTAATCTTCTGTTTTAGTTTGGTTATGTGTTCAGTAAATTTAAGATGTTTGTCAATTTCTATGCCAAGATAATTGCATGAAAAACTTGCAGGGATAGGACTTCCGCCCAATAAGATAGGAGGAATGGAGTGAAGTGTTCGTTGGTGAGAAGTGAATACAACAAATTTTGTTTTAGACGGGTTTATCTGTAGCTGGTTAGTATGGCACCACTCCAGCAGGCTGTGTAAGTCGCCATTAAGGTTAGATACTAAGGTTGTAATACATTTATTGGAATTAATAATAGTAGTATCATCTGCATAAAGTATACATTTCGAAAAGGACAGTCAGTTAGGCAGATCATTGACGTATAGTAAAAATAAAAGCGGACCCAATATGGAACCCTGGGGCACGCCAATATTAGTGAACATCGTTTTAGAATGAACGGCTGAAATGGTTGCTACCTGCATTCTGTCTGTTAAGTAATTTTGTAGTAACAAGAGTGCTGGGCCGGTGATTCCCAATGATTCAAGCTTACGAAATAAAATGCGGTGATTTATTTTCTCAAACGCTTTGCTTAAGTCTACAAACAATGCAGTTGCATAATTCCCTTCATCGATAGCGAGTTTTAGGTGATCGGGTAGAGCAACGACAGCCAGTTCCGTCGAGTAACCCGAGCGAAAGCCGTATTGGAATGGTGTGAGAATGTTAAATTTTGTAAGGTAATTAGTTAAACGTTTTTCTATTAGCTTTTCGATTACCTTACTAAAGAAAGGTAATACACAAATGGGGCGATAATTGGAAATTAAAGAGCGGTCACCTTTCTTAAAAATGGGTGTGATCTTGCCTTGTTTTAGTTCTTGTGGGAATGTGCCTGATGTACATGACGTTGATTATGTCTGCAAGGACATTACTTATTAGGGGTGCAATTAATTTTATATGGGAAGGGTGCAATTTATCTATGCCGGCGCCGGTTATTTTCATGTTGTTTATAATGTTTAGAACTTCCGGAGATGTAGTTGGAAATAAAAGGAAAGAATGTGGCAGGCGCTGGGGCACGGGATTGTCATGCGCCGGTGGCTGTAGCTCGCTGCTAAAGAAGAAATCAGCAAACGCATCAGTTATTTCTTTGGCGGTCTTGTACACCATACCCTGATATGCAATTTCTTGTATAGCTTCGCGATTATTTGTCCTGTTTAAGAAGGTGTTAACAATCTCCCATTTCTGTTTTATGTTTTTACCGCATTCCAAAATTTTTCTTTCGTACCATGTTTTTTTAGCTTTTTTCAAAGTGGTAGAAAGCTGGTTAGAAAACTTTTTGTACCGAATGGCTAAATTCTTGTTAAATGGTTGTCGTTTGGTTTTCTTATAAAGATTATCCTTTTTGCGCATTGAAGCTAAGAGCTTATCTGTTATCCATGGATTTTGAGGCGACGCGTACTTCTTTTTGCATTTAACTTGAACGGAATGACGATCAACACATGATTTAAGCGTAGAGATAAACAGTGCAAACGCTTTTTGTGGATCATTTGTAGAAAACATGGGGGACCAGTCAAGGTTCGACACGGCGTCCAGGAATGCTTGTTTGTCTAATATAAACTTCGTGTACGTGATTTTTTCGGAGCCATGAGTACAGTGAAAATTTAAAAATATAGGATAGTGATCAGTTATGTCGGTCATTATAACACCTGCGTCTGGTGGATATGCCAAATTTGATAATGCATGGTCAATTAATGTACCTATGGGGTGGTTAGCACATCGTGTCGGTATCTTAATTAAACATTCATAACCAAAGCTGTTAAGACAATTAGAATAATGTAAAGCATTAGTAGACGTACTATCAGCGAGGTTAATGTTGATGTCGCCTATAATTATAACATTTTTGTTTTCATCTGCTAGCAGTCCCATGACTTTATGGAGAGCAGTACAGAAGTCTGTTGCTGATGACGAGGGTGAACGATATATGCAACCAATTATTAGGTCTTTGTTGCCTATGTTGAGGAAGTCATTTTTAAGTTCAATCCAAACGTCTTCACAATTAGTTACATTAAGTTGAAGATCGTTCCTTCGGTTGTAAGTAATACCTGAATAGATATACAGTGCTGCGCCGCCATGGTTGCTGAACGGACGATTCGAGTGTTCAGGAGCAAAACTAGAAAAACAGCAAGGTGTTTATCGTGGTCGCTCAACCAAGTTTCAGATACTCCGATGATTGAAAATGGGAAGGTGAATGAAGAAACGAGATCGGAGAATTCATCGAAGTGCTTGCGCAGACTGCGCGCATTGAAGTGCAAGACAAATCGCTGATGATTTGAAAGAAGATTGTTTAACTGGTTAGCTGTTAGATAGGACGAAATTGTGAGACCTGCCTAGGTGACAGGCGTGGCGCAAGGGTGGATTAGAGTTAGGTTATCACTGAAAGGTCGGATTCGGTTGCGATGCGAAAGACGCGGCTTTCGGTTGTTTTCCGGGCCTTGATTTGACAGTTTTCTGTCCACAGAAATCTCCAGTTCTTCGTTTTTTTCAGACCCAAGGCTTTGGAAAACAGAGCTTTGTTTTCAAGTGTTAAATGTTCATTAACGAAGACAGGGTTCTCTTTTGCTGTGGCGAAGCCAATATCACTCAGGCAGAGTCTAGCTTTCCGTGCTTTCGCGACGAACTCGGCTTTCTTCGTTCTCGAGCAGAAGCGAGCGATGATGTTTTTATGTTCTGTTTTAGTAGGAACACGATGAAGAACGTCGAGGTCAGTGGTCGTTACTGGGCAACCAATTTTGTTGCCAATAGTTTGTACGACTGTCACACAGTCCTCTCCTTGTGTGCAAGGGATGCCCTTTATCTCGACGTTGTTTAATCGAGAATATTGCTCCAGTTCGCCAGCTTTCTCTGTGAGAGTGTTGTTTGCTTGTAAAGCTTTGTTTTCGGATTTTAGCTCTTTGTTTTCGGCACTCAGCTTTTCGACGAGTTCGCTTAGAAATTCCACGCTAGTTTCCAAGCTATCAGTTCTTCTCTTAAGTTCTACGAAGTCTATGCCCGAATTGCTCGCCCTCGGCAGAAATTTCCCAAAAATGCCATCAAGAAGTTTTTCGCTTACGGTTCCAAGCTTGGATTCTATGTCATCAATTCTTTTGGCGAGCTCTGCATTTGTAGGCATTGTTCACCGACCACACCCGGAAGGCCGCACGAGACGACGCAAGCTTGGCAGTACAAGTAAACACAAGTTCAGCAGCAATGTTTGGCAGCGGCTGCAGCAATATTGGAATCACAAATGACAACGATACATACGCATATGACTAACCTGCTGATATAGAGAACGTTGGTCAGTCTGTGTTCCTGTTGCCACAACCGCTGCCAGAATAAGGTGCCGGTACCGCTGCGCCTCCTTATATCCTTTTCTCACGGCGGGCTGGTGGCGCAAGCGCAACGCTGGCTCCGATAGCACCGAAGATTCTAGAATGGCGCAGCTGCTGTAGGCCGGGACGCACGTGGAAGCAGATAGCGGGACGTTGGTCACGAGGAATGGAGGGCGACGACACAAGCCTGCGGATACAGAGAACGTTGGTCAGTCTGTGTTCCTGTTGCCACAACCGCTGCCAGAATAAGGTGCCGGTACCGCTGCGCCTCCTTATATTTTTTTCTCACGGCGGGCTGGTGGCGCAAGCGCAACGCTGGCTCCGATAGCACCGAAGATTCTAGAATGGCGCAGCTGCTGTAGGCCGGGACACACGTGGAAGCAGATAGCGGGACGTTGGTCACGAGGAATGGAGGACGACGACACAAGCCTGCGGATACAGAGAACGTTGGTCAGTCTGTGTTCCTGTTGCCACAACCGCTGCCAGTATAAGGTGCCGGTACCGCTGCGCCTCCTTATAACCTTTTCTCACGGCGGGCTGGAGGCGCAAGCGCAACGCTGGCTCCGATAGCACCGAAGATTCTAGAATGGCGCAGCTGCTGTAGGCCGGGACGCACGTGGAAGCAGATAGCGGGACGTTGGCCACGAGGAATGAAGGACGACGACACAAGCCTGCGGATACAGAGAACGTTGGTCAGTCTGTGTTCCTGTTGCCACAACCGCTGCCAGAATAAGGTGCCGGTACCGCTGCGCCTCCTTATATCCTTTTCTCACGGCGGGCTGGTGGCGCAAGCGCAACGCTGGCTCCGATAGCACCGAAGATTCTAGAATGGCGCAGCTGCTGTAGGCCGGGACGCACGTGGAAGCAGATAGCGGGACGTTGGTCACGAGGAATGGAGGACGACGACACAAGCCTGCGGATACAGAGAACGTTGGTCAGTATGTGTTCCTGTTGCCACAATCGCTGCCAGAATAAGGTGCCGGTACCGCTGCGCCTCCTTATATCCTTTTCTCACGGCGGGCTGGTGGCGCAAGCGCAACGCTGGCTCCGATAGCACCGAAGATTCTAGAATGGCGCAGCTGCTGTAGGCCGGGACGCACGTGGAAGCAGATAGCGGGACGTTGGCCACGAGGAATGAAGGACGACGACACAAGCCTGCGGATACAGAGAACGTTGGTCAGTCTGTGTTCCTGTTGCCACAACCGCTGCCAGAATAAGGTGCCGGTACCGCTGCGCCTCCTTATATCCTTTTCTCACGGCGGGCTGGTGGCGCAAGCGCAACGCTGGCTCCGATAGCACCGAAGATTCTAGAATGGCGCAGCTGCTGTAGGCCGGGACGCACGTGGAAGCAGATAGCGGGACGTTGGTCACGAGGAATGGAGGACGACGACACAAGCCTGCGGATACAGAGAACGTTGGTCAGTATGTGTTCCTGTTGCCACAATCGCTGCCAGAATAAGGTGCCGGTACCGCTGCGCCTCCTTATATCCTTTTCTCACGGCGGGCTGGTGGCGCAAGCGCAACGCTGGCTCCTATAGCACCGAAGATTCTAGAATGGCGCAGCTGCTGTAGGCCGGGACACACGTGGAAGCAGATAGCCGGACGTTGGTCACGAGGAATGGAGGACGACGACACAAGCCTGCGGATACAGACAACGTTGGTCAGTCTGTGTTCCTGTTGCCGCAACCGCTGCCAGAATAAGGTGCCGGTACCGCTGCGCCTCCTTATAACTTTTTCTCACGGCGGGCTGGTGGCGCAAGCGCAACGCTGGCTCCGATAGCACCGAAGATTCTAGAATGGCGCAGCTGCTGTAGGCCGGGACGCACGTGGAAGCAGATAGCGGGACGTTGGTCACGAGGAATGGAGGACGACGACACAAGCCTGCGGATACAGAGAACGTTGGTCAGTCTGTGTTCCTGTTGCCACAACCGCTGCCAGAATAAGGTGCCGGTACCGCTGCGCCTCCTTATAACCTTTTCTCACGGCGGGCTGGTGGCGCAAGCGCAACGCTGGCTCCGATAGCACCGAAGATTCTAGAATGGCGCAGCTGCTGTAGGCCGGGACGCACGTGGAAGCAGATAGCGGGACGTTGGTCACGAGGAATGGAGGACGACGACACAAGCCTGCGGATACAGAGAACGTTGGTCAGTATGTGTTCCTGTTGCCACAACCGCTGCCAGAATAAGGTGCCGGTACCGCTGCGCCTCCTTATATCCTTTTCTCACGGCGGGCTGGTGGCGCAAGCGCAACGCTGGCTCCGATAGCACCGAAGATTCTAGAATGGCGCAGCTGCTGTAGGCCGGGACACACGTGGAAGCAGATAGCCGGACGTTGGTCACGAGGAATGGAGGACGACGACACAAGCCTGCGGATACAGACAACGTTGGTCAGTCTGTGTTCCTGTTGCCGCAACCGCTGCCAGAATAAGGTGCCGGTACCGCTGCGCCTCCTTATAACCTTTTCTCACGGCGGGCTGGTGGCGCAAGCGCAACGCTGGCTCCGATAGCACCGAAGATTCTAGAATGGCGCAGCTGCTGTAGGCCGGGACGCACGTGGAAGCAGATAGCGGGACGTTGGTCACGAGGAATGGAGGACGACGACACAAGCCTGCGGATACAGAGAACGTTGGTCAGTCTGTGTTCCTGTTGCCACAACCGCTGCCAGAATAAGGTGCCGGTACCGCTGCGCCTCCTTATAACCTTTTCTCACGGCGGGCTGGTGGCGCAAGCGCAACGCTGGCTCCGATAGCACCGAAGATTCTAGAATGGCGCAGCTGCTGTAGGCCGGGACGCACGTGGAAGCAGATAGCGGGACGTTGGTCACGAGGAATGGAGGACGACGACACAAGCCTGCGGATACAGAGAACGTTGGTCAGTATGTGTTCCTGTTGCCACAACCGCTGCCAGAATAAGGTGCCGGTACCGCTGCGCCTCCTTATATCCTTTTCTCACGGCGGGCTGGTGGCGCAAGCGCAACGCTGGCTCCTATAGCACCGAAGATTCTAGAATGGCGTAGCTGCTGTAGGCCGGGACGCACGTGGAAGCAGATAGCGGGACGTTGGTCACGAGGAATGGAGGACGACGACACAAGCCTGCGGATACAGAGAACGTTGGTCAGTATGTGTTCCTGTTGCCACAACCGCTGCCAGAATAAGGTGCCGGTACCGCTGCGCCTCCTTATAACCTTTTCTCACGGCGGGCTGGTGGCGCAAGCGCAACGCTGGCTCCTATAGCACCGAAGATTCTAGAATGGCGCAGCTGCTGTAGGCCGGGACGCACGTGGAAGCAGATAGCGGGACGTTGGTCACGAGGAATGGAGGACGACGACACAAGCCTGCGGATACAGAGAACGTTGGTCAGTATGTGTTCCTGTTGCCACAACCGCTGCCAGAATAAGGTGCCGGTACCGCTGCGCCTCCTTATAACCTTTTCTCACGGCGGGCTGGTGGCGCAAGCGCAACGCTGGCTCCGATAGCACCGAAGATTCTAGAATGGCGCAGCTGCTGTAGGCCGGGACGCACGTGGAAGCAGATAGCGGGACGTTGGTCACGAGGAATGGAGGACGACGACACAAGCCTGCGGATACAGAGAACGTTGGTCAGTATGTGTTCCTGTTGCCACAACCGCTGCCAGAATAAGGTGCCGGTACCGCTACGCCTCCTTATAACCTTTTCTCACGGCGGGCTGGTGGCGCAAGCGCAACGCTGGCTCCGATAGCACCGAAGATTCTAGAATGGCGCAGCTGCTGTAGGCCGGGACGCACGTGGAAGCAGATAGCGGGACGTTGGTCAGGAGGAATGGAGGACGACGACACAAGCCTGCGGATACAGAGAACGTTGGTCAGTACGTGTTCCTGTTGCCACAACCGCTGCCAGAATAAGGTGCCGGTACCGCTGCGCCTCCTTATAACCTTTTCTCACGGCGGGCTGGTGGCGCAAGCGCAACGCTGGCTCCGATAGCACCGAAGATTCTAGAATGGCGCAGCTGCTGTAGGCCGGGACACAAGTGGAAGCAGATAGCGGGTCGTTGGTAACGAGGAATGGAGGATGACGACACAAGCCTGCGGATACAGAGAACGTTGGTCAGTATGTGTTCCTGTTGCCACAACCGCTGCCAGAATAAGGTGCCGGTACCGCTGCGCCTCCTTATAACCTTTTCTCACGGCGGGCTGGTGGCGCAAGCGCAACGCTGGCTCCGATAGCACCGAAGATTCTAGAATGGCGCAGCTGCTGTAGGCCGGGACGCACGTGGAAGCAGATAGCGGGACGTTGGTCACGAGGAATGGAGGACGACGACACAAGCCTGCGGATACAGAGAACGTTGGTCAGTATGTGTTCCTGTTGCCACAACCGCTGCCAGATAAGGTGCCGGTACCGCTGCGCCTCCTTATAACCTTTTCTCACGGCGGGCTGGTGGCGCAAGCGCAACGCTGGCTCCGATAGCACCGAAGATTCTAGAATGGCGCAGCTGCTGTAGGCCGGGACACAAGTGGAAGCAGATAGCGGGTCGTTGGTCACGAGGAATGGAGGAGGACGACAGAAGCCTGCGGATACAGAGAACGTTGGTCAGTATGTGTTCCTGTTGCCACAACCGCTGCCAGAATAAGGTGCCGGTACCGCTGCGCCTCCTTATAACCTTTTCTCACGGCGGGCTGGTGGCGCAAGCGCAACGCTGGCTCCGATAGCACCGAAGATTCTAGAATGGCGCAGCTGCTGTAGGCCGGGACGCACGTGGAAGCAGATAGCGGGACGTTGGTCACGAGGAATGGAGGACGACGACACAAGCCTGCGGATACAGAGAACGTTGGTCAGTATGTGTTCCTGTTGCCACAACCGCTGCCAGAATAAGGTGCCGGTACCGCTACGCCTCCTTATAACCTTTTCTCACGGCGGGCTGGTGGCGCAAGCGCAACGCTGGCTCCGATAGCACCGAAGATTCTAGAATGGCGCAGCTGCTGTAGGCCGGGACGCACGTGGAAGCAGATAGCGGGACGTTGGTCACGAGGAATGGAGGACGACGACACAAGCCTGCGGATACAGAGAACGTTGGTCAGTCTGTGTTCCTGTTGCCACAACCGCTGCCAGAATCACATCTCGAATTAGATAATTACAATTACCTAATGAAAGCTTAGCAACGAAAAAATGACTGGCACCTGCTCCCGTGTACTGTAAACAATATTCACTAGATTTTCTTCGAGTAATGTAATTGCTATTTTTTTAAATCTTGGTGCAACATAGTTAATTGGGACACCCTGTGCATATTTATGACCCCTGCACGCTACTGAAGATGTTCCCATCCCTAATAAATGTTGTAAACTATTAGAAATGTTTTTTTCATGAGTCAATATTATTGACTGGAAAGAGAAGGAATACTGAGACACACAATGTTGACGTGCATTTCTCAGACCATTGATTAAAGACTGCTGAAGAGGTCACTGGTCTTTTTTGCATGGTCAAAAATGAACGCAATACAATTGGAAGCGTGGTGAACATACGGAAACATATTCATAGGCAATCTATAAATTAGGAAATAATGCTTAATTGGCTGCCTCCATGTCTGTCGAAAATGTAAAACGGAAAACACTTTGCATAGACTAAAGTGTGAGCGGTGGAAGCTTGACAACATTGGCAATGGCGATTTGTTGCGTCGGAAACACCTCGGAGGCTATCACGACTCAGCGTCGATGCGTTAGCTCCTCCTGAGTAGTGGCATCAGGGCGTGGAGTCTGGTGCCTGGCTTTCGCCAATTACCGTCGTGAACGAGACAAAGGCCTAACGAAATCAAGTAAAAGCAGTGATTTAATGTGATTGCTGAGCAACAAAAGAAACTGGCGTTATTAAGTATAGTGGATATGAATATGTTAGACGGAAACAGTAAAGTGACAATTCCAAAGAACAGGTGTAACCAAGTTAAACAATTACTATGTGCAATCGCAACAGGGACAACGAACATCAGTTCCAACTAGATTCCTAAACAGTAATCGAGAAGACAAATACTTAGAGTCCACAGTCCACAGAATCAAAAGCGACATACAGTCAACCGGGTGCGCCGGCAGTCCGTCCCAACCGATGCGGCCCGTAAGTGACCCTCGAAGTCGGCGCCTCGACGTCGGCGCCGGGGGGTGTTCGGTGTCGGGGCGTGATGTCGGCAGCTTATTTGGCCGGGAGTTTGTCGGCGTTCGTTCATCGTCCCTGCCGCAGATTGGTGAAGTGTAGGATCGGCGCGCTTTTATAAACCTCTCGAGGCGCCGGCGTTCCCCTCTTGTCGTCCAGACATGGATCACACACGCGCACACTGATTCTTGCTGTAGTTCAGGCTCCACTGGCGGTCACCTTCACCGGCAGTCAATTTAATTGTATTGTATATTGTATTGTATGCTTTATTTCCACAAAAACAAAATACAGCTTTGAGGAGGTAAAGTGGGGAAGAAAGCTGCTCGTAGCAGCTTGACCAGCCCCAATTACCCTTAATACAAAAAAATAAGGGAGCAGCAGAGAAGAAATACAGTTTTCACAAGTACTTGCATATTAAAGCACTACAACATATCATGCATACGCATCGCTAATCAGGTGACGAAGAAAATAGGACAACAGCAAGATGTGAGCAAGCAAGCAAGCAAGCAAAAACACAAAATCTCACTGCACTTCAAAAGCACATAGGCATTGTACAACTCACACATGAGAGAAAAAATCAAGAATATCAGGAGGAGAACAAGTTGCAATATCAATTTTATTAACAATAAGATCGTTTAATAAGCGAGGTAGCCTGGAGCACAGCATTTGTGATCCATAGTTGGTGCGCGATTTTGGTACGCACAGAAACCAGTACACAGAAAACAATAGCTGCGGACGAAGACGGCTTCACGTAGGCCGGGCTTGCTTCCACCGTGGTTTAGACACTGCTAGCGGTCACCTTCACTGGCAAGCAATCTAATAACACACAAAACAACAGCCACGGATTCATCCGGCCTCACGTAGCCCAGGTGTGTAGCCACCAAGGTTTGAATCCTACCAGCGGTCACCTTCTCCGGCGAACAAATTAATCACATACATTACAGCAGTCACGAACGCACATAGCTCAACGTGCTCTGGATGCACCCAAGATCACGTTCTCCACTGCTTGCGAAACTGTGCGGCACGTAGGCTTGCGGCCCACTCTTGAAGAAGCGATGATTAATAGGCGCGTATACATAGGATGCGGGGGCGAAGAATTGAAGAATTAACGCGACTTTTGTGACAGAGGCACACAACTCGTACACTGTTATGTGAATGTTTGTTTGTTTATTAAATGCCTGCAACGTCGTTTACGCCTATGTCTATCGTTTCGGTGCCTTCTGAGTCCATCATTTCAAAGCGGTCATCTGGGAGCATGTCGCCTTGCAACTGATGGTCAGTGAACTCCTTTTGCTTTAGTGGGTTCTCATCCAGGATGGCTGCTTTGCAGCGCCGAACTGTTGCAGCGCCGTTTGTGGAGGAAACGCGTCTTCCATGGCGGTGTCGGCATGTAGTTGGCCATCCTTATCATCCACTTCGCTGGATTGACTTGTACTTTCTCGGCTTACCGCGGCAAGACGGCGGTCACGGCGCCTCCGAGCTCCACTCGCCTTGGTATCCGGAGATGCAGCGAGTCGCTTCAAACGCATTGCCTCTCTTGCGTTGGCCCGTTGCATCCCTGAACTCTGTGGTGTCGAATGCGTCTCACCACCCTGATGCATGCGACGTATACACTCTTAGGCAAAGTTACACCCTTTGGCTTGCCTCTTCTGCCACACAACAATAATCGTTATCTGCCTTGATGCGTTTCCTTTCTTTAACGCTGCGAGCCCGGTACTTTCCAGTAACGAACGGCACGTGCGTTATCAGCATAGAACAGTTTACACCCTTTGGTGTGCCCCTTCTGATAACGCGCGTACCGTTCGTTACTGGAAAGTTCCGGGCTCGCAGCGTTAAAGAAAAGAAACGCATCAAGGCCGATAACGATTATAGTTGTGTGGCAGAAGGGGCAAGCCAAAGGGTGTAACTTTGCATAAGAGTGAACGCTCAGCCTCTTGAGCGCCGCTTGCGTTCAGCGGCTGCCGCACGTCGCGTGTTGGGAGACACTGGTTTGGCGAGGCGAGGCATCTTTCCCAAATGATACCACAAAGTAAACTGCCGCCGACGGTCGCCACCTGCGCCTCGCGACAGTGACGTCGGACCACACAGCGCCCAATCGGGAGGCCACCTCAAGCGCCTGGACGACATGACGTCAGAGCGTACCGTCGAACACACTGCCGCCACGCGTGCCGATGTGATGAGTCATCCCGCGCAGCGCCGTACCACCCCGACAGCCGCACTTGACGACAGTGACGTCACTCACGTGAGCCAATTAGGAGGGGCACACCTGCGCCTAGCGACAGGGACGTCACGGCACAGAGGAGACGAATCAGGAGGCCGGAAAGCTGTGACAGTTTCTGTTGACGGCAGATGACCTTGACAATGAGCCATTAAAGGCTTCCGCCTTAATATAAAGCGTGTGTGCATGCTGCTTACCGCGGAAATTTAAAACAATGTTGAAGCGAGAAAATACGGATGAAGCAGCCGCCGCTAGTACTTCTAATCCGCGCGTCCTCCTATTGTCAGGATTTGCAGAAATAAAGCGAAACAATGAATTAAAAGGCGTGTACCTCTGCGGCAACAAGGATGCAGAAAGCTATTAGCCCCCGCAAAATTTTAAGTGGAAAGGTCGAGGAATGTCAAAAGAAACCTCAAATGATATGGGTGAGAAAGCTCTGGTAACGGCACTTGAGGTGTGTCTGTGGGGTGGGGGAGGGGGCTTCGGCATCGCCAAGGGGGGCTCAGCCTGGCCCAGAAAACTGGGCCCCAGAGCCCCGTAGTGGATGAGGCATTTGTCTACTACAGCGAAATTCCGGAGACCGCTCAGTACATCCTGATGGAATGCGAAGGTATTCACCTGGCGAGAGCCGTAGGAAACATTCATTTTCCAGAAGCACTGTGACTTAAAGTGGACGGCAACATCAACCGGTCAGAGCTTGACATAAGCAATCAATGTTTAGAGTATTGGTGGAAGATAAACTGGAACGAGATCGACGGAACCGAATCACTACAGGAAAGATAACACTACAAGGTAGATATAGAAGTCTTTTAATATTGCAAGAAAGAACACGGAGATGTATACAAAAATGCTAGAATGAAATACATGAATAGCATGCCCGATTAATTCAAGCAGCCTAGGCGGTGGACATTGGCGGTGGACTAAGTCTCGCGCCAGTTTGTCAATCTGGGTTGTGACTGCCACCCAGAAAGAGGCTTGTAGTGAAAATGAGTCACGGTAAGCAAGAAATTCTTATGCAGCCTTTTTATTTTCGCAGGCTGAGATTGAAACCCAAGCAAAGCTGTTATTTTTACAGGGGAAACGGAGTGGCAAAGTTATTTTTCAAGTTTTACAGACTTGCATATGTGGCATCACGGAGAAAATATCATAAGAAACCAACAAACACTGACACCAAAAACAACTTAGGGGAAATTACTTGTGCTTAATGAATGAAATGAAGAAAGGATAAATTAATGGAAATTAAAGTGGATGAAAAAAACAACTTGCCGCAGGTGGGAACCGAACCCAAAACCGAACCCAAAACCGAACCGAACCCAACCGAACCCAACTTGCCGCAGGTGGGTTCGGTTCCCACCTGCGGCAAGTTGTTTTTTCTTCCACTTTAATTTCCATTAATTTATCGTTTCTTGATTTCATTTATTAAGCTCAAGTAATTTCCCCTATGTTGTCCTTGGTGTCAGTGTTTGGGGGCTTCTTATGATATGACTAATAATAATCGGGCCCCTCGGTTAACCCCCTT
Source organism: Dermacentor variabilis (assembly GCF_050947875.1). Taxonomy (NCBI): domain Eukaryota; kingdom Metazoa; phylum Arthropoda; class Arachnida; order Ixodida; family Ixodidae; genus Dermacentor; species Dermacentor variabilis. Next base: position 237,202,255 of record NC_134570.1, read on the forward strand.
TCTTCTCGTTTATCACGGAGAAAATTAAGATAAGCATAGCCTATTTGCTTTGTCGCCTAGAGACGGAATTTTAGTGCGACCAAAGTGAGCAATTTTGGACAAGTTCGCTGATAATCTCCTTTTTTTCATGCAACGTAAGGAAACAAAAAACCGAAACTGTCGTATTTTTCTGCAGGCGACTGTGGCAAAAAGAAAGCCCTCCTCTACTAGGAACAGGGGTGCACACGAAGCTTATGCTACCCTTGGGGAGGGGTTGGTTAGTTTTCTTGCGCATTCGAGACACATTATGCCACTAATGGGAAGAGGGGCGCAAGCGAATTTCGGTATCCACGGCTTTTCGTTTCGTAGCGCCTCGGCTTCGCGCTCCCTCACGGCGAGGTCGGCAACGAGCCCTTGCTCGAGCGAGTTCCCGGCGGCATTCACTAAACGCCGCCTGTTCTTCGGCCGAACGCACGAGGAGCGGCCCGCTGCTGTTTTTTCAACGCAGCTTCAGCAGAACGAACCAAACGCGGCCTCCGTATCTGACTGCCGGGCCTGAAGTGGCGGGAAACGGCGGGCGCCGAGGCGAGCGAACACGCGATCACACCCTTTTCCTCCTTCGGAGGGAGGGGGCGCCTGGCATTGGCTCACGCCTTGCCCTGCGTTACTTCACGCATATAAAACCCCGTTTGATAAAAAATATGATGATGTTGCCGTCTTTTGCTCAGACAGTAAGAGTAAACAAGCCACGAATGTTGTTGAAACCTTTTGGGAATGTACCGGAGCCCAGATTCACTGGGATAAGAGTTACGGCTGTTGGCATGGCGACAGGGAAGAGATGCCGGATCACTTGACTCGTTTAAGTTTGTCGACTGCTCCAACGCAGTACCTCGGCATGCAACTTGATTTTTATCGCGATGCTGAAACGTACAGGAGGGGGGGGGGGTATCTTGTAAGAGTCCACCTAGTGGACTGTCCATTTCGGCCAATGCTGATTGGATGCAGCTGTACGAGCAAGGAGTATACGAGCCGCCCCATTGAATCAGCAGCGGCTGAAGGGGACAGTCCACTCCTATAGAATACCTCCCCTCGACTGATCAAGCGCTGAGTGCAACAGAAAAGACTGTGGCGTGGCAAGGCAGCCAATTGTCCATGTTTTCACGAGCCACTCTGTGCAACGTGTTTCTTATTTCCAAGATCTGGTACGTGATGAATGGGCAATGTGCATCGAGAGTAAGCATACAAAAAATTCACCGTGCTTTAGCCGTTTTTATTTGGGCTGATCGACTTGGGAGCGCACTAGTCGAACGAATTTGTTCCGTCCAATCAATAAAGGTGGGCTAGGATCCGTTCACTTGTTCCTGCGACATATTACATAGCGGTTCATTTCTTTGCGTGACCAAAACGATCAGCTTCTTTGCACTGCCACACAAGCGATGCTACGGCGACTTCTTCCAGGATTCATTGTGACGTCATGTGAAAATATGTGCGGAGCAGTAACTTGCTATCTGCGATAAGTGGTGATCTCGTACAGTTTGTTAAACGTGCGGTTTTCACAACAGTAATTGTGCAGCGTTAGCAAGAAGAAACTATAAAAAGATCTTGTTGAAAACATCCTTCAGATACCATTGTACCGTTTACAAGATCGTGCGAGCCCATGACTGGATGTGCTAATCATCATCATCATAATCACCATCATCATCATCAGCCTGGTTACGCCCACTGCAGGGCGAAGGCCTCTCCCATACTTCTCCAACTACCGCGGTCATGTACTAATTGTGGCCATGTTGTCCCTGCAAACTTCTTAATCTCATCCGCCCGCCTAACTTCCTGCCGCCCCCTGCTACGCTTCCCTTCCCTTGGAATCCAGTCCGTAACCCTTAATGACCATCGATTATGTGCCCTCCTCATTACATGTCCTGCCCATGCCCCCCCCCCCCATTTCTTTTTCCTGATTTCAACTAAGAAGTCGTTAACTCGCGTTTGTTCCCTCACCCAATCTGGTCTTTTCTTATCCCTTAACGTTACACCCATCATTCTTCTTTCCATAGCTCGTTGCGTCGTCCTCAATTTAAGTAGAACCCTTTTCGTAAGCCTCCAGGTTTCTGCCCCGTACGTGAGTACTGGTAAGACACATCTGTTATTCACTTTTCTCTTGAGGGATAATGACAACCTGCAGTTCATGATCTGAGAATGCCAGCCAAACACACCCCAGCCCATTCTTATTCTTCTGATTATTTCAGTCTCATGATCCGGATAAGCGGTCACTACCTGTCCTAAGTAGCTGTATTCTCTTACTACTTCCAGTGCCTCGTTACCTATCGTAAACTGCTGTTCTTTTCCGAGACTGTTAAACATTACTTTAGATTTCCGCAGATTAATTTTTAGACCCACCCTTCGGCTTTGCCTGTCCAGGTCAGTGAGCATGCATGGCAATTAATCCCCTGAGTTACTAAGCAAGGCAATATCATCAGCGAATCGCAAGTTACTAAGGTATTCTTCATTAGCTCTTATCCCCAATTCTTCCAAATCAAGGTCTCTGAATACCTCCTGTAAACACACTGTGAATAGCATTGGAGATATCGTATCTCCCTGCCTCACGCCTCTCTTTATTGGGATTTAGTTGCTTTCTTTATGGAGGACTACGGTGGCTGTGGAGCCGCTATAGACATCTTTCAGTATTTTTACATACGGCTCGTCTACATCCTGATTCCGTAATGCCTCCATGACTGCTGAGGTTTCGATTGAATCAAACGCTTTCTCGTAATCGATGAAAGCTATATACAAGGGTTGGTTATATTCCGCACATTTCTCTATCACCTGGTTGATAGAATGAATACGGTCTATTGCTGAATAGCCTCTACAGAATCCTGCCTGGTCCTTTGTTTGACAGAAGTCTAAGGTATTCCCGATTCTATTTGCGATTACCTTAGTAAATACTTTGTAGGCAACGGACAGTAAGGTGATCGGTCTATAATTTTTCAAGTCTTTGGCGACACCTTTCTTATGCATTGAGATTATGTTAGCGTTCTTCCAAGATTCCGGTACGCTCGAAATCATGAGGGATTGCGTATACAGGGTGGCCAGTTTTTCTAGAACAATCTGCCCACCATCCGTCAAAAAATCTACTGTTCCCTGATCCTCCCCAGCTGCCTTCCCCCTTTGCGTAGCTCTCAAGGCTTTCTTTACTTCTTCCGGCGTTACTTGTGGGATTTCAAATAACTCTAGACTATTCTCTCTTCCATTATCGTCGTGGGTGCCACTGGTACTGTATGAATCTCTATAGAAATCCTGAGCCCCTTGAACTATCTCATTCATATTAGTAATGATATTGCCGCCTTTGTCTCTTAACATATACTTCTGATTCTTGCCTATTCCTAGTATCTTCTTCACTGCTTTTAGGCTTACTCCGTTCCTGAGAGCATGTTCAATTCTATCCATGTTATATTTCCTTATGTCAGTTGTCTTACGCTTGTTGATTAACTTGGAAAGTTCTGCCAGTTCTATTCTAGATGTAGAGTTAGAGGCTTCCATACGGCGGCGTTTCTTGATCAGATCTTTCGTCTCCTGCGATAGCTTACTGGCATCCTGTCTAACGCAGTTACCACCGACTTCTATTGCACACTCCTTAATGATGCCGATAAGATTGTCATCCATATCTTCCACACTAAAGCCATCTTCCGGAGTTAAAGCCGGTTACCTGTTCTGTAGCATGATCCGGAATTCCTCTATTTTCCCTCTTACCGCTAACTCATTGATCCGCTTGTTATGTGCGAGTTCCTTCCGTTTTCTCCTCAGGTCTAGGGTAATTCGAGTTCTTACCATCCTCATATCCAGCTTTAGTGGACACGTACCAACTAGCGCTCCAAGCGGCCCCGGCACGAAGCTAGCGCGTTTTCAATGGAACGAGCGGGTTTTTCGCGAATAACAAAAGCTGCAGGTCGATTATCGAAAAAATGCAGGTTACAGACGTGTTCTGGAAGACAATTCACACGAGCCAAATGGAGTGATCATTCTATCGCACGTAAGAATTTTGTTCCCAAAGCGGTTAAAGATTTAGCAATGGAAGCCTATGGAAACGACCAAAATTTGTACTCGATTTTCGAGGCGAGAACGGTGCCCGTAATGAAACTGCTACGTCTATCGTAATAATCCGTGCAGCGTATGTAGTCCGGAGACTAAGCTTTCGATTGATGCCTATCTCACCTCTCCAGACATGGCGTAACATTGTTCCCAAAAGCGTTTTTTTTGACACTGTCGTGAAAATTCGTGTGGTATCTGTAAAAGGATGAGCGTACCTCTGCCCGTAGCTCGGGTAGCCGTGGCCGAGTGGTAGAAGTGCACGCACCTTTAGTCCCGCTTCGCGGTGGCCGCGGTTCGATTTCCACTTCGCACATTTTTTTCAGCCGCATAGGACCTATAGTTTTGTAGTCTTTCACTAGATGGCAGAAACCCAAAACCCAACATTTGCTTTCGGTTCTGGTTTTTCAGCGGCGCAGTTTTTTTTTAAAGCCGCATGGGACTTAGTTTTATAGGCTCCCACCAGATGGCAGAAACACAAAACTCATGATTTGCTTTCGGTTCTGTTTTTCCAGTGGTTCTCTTGAAATATTATGTTTTCTATTTTTCCTTCCTAAAACATAGCAGTGTCGTGTTCATTTGTTAAGTCATCGCACTTATGAAGATTTTATTCATTAGACATCATGACTAGAAGATTGCGCATAGCTTTGTGTTATGCAAAAAAAAAACTTTCGCGCTTTGTGCGTGGAACCTGGGAGAACAAAATGGCTATTCTTATTGCGTTCTTCTGGAAGGTCCGTTTTCTTCGACTTTCGCCTGTCCTTAATGGCACATACTCCGAGCGAATCAGGTTTACCTGGGCCACAATGCCACCCGGTGGCCAGTGCCATTCCTATGCAACATTCGTGCGGAACAAAGTGTCTGCTAAGCTGAGTCGCTGCCCGAACGTTAATTATTTCTAAAGATTTATCCAATTAAGACATGCACCAAATAGGAGAAGATGTGCAGTGTGTGGGTTAATAGCTACTGTTAATGTGTTCCCTACAACCAAGTGGTATGAATCCGTAGGTGTGGCTGTGAAAAACGCACTTGAATAAATGTTCCGTGCTGTCTCTCCCCGGTCGCTCTACAGAGAAGCTAGCTTGGCTAGCCTTCAGTATTTATGATCAACATATGGCGTCGCTCGTTCGGTGCAGTTGCTTTTAATGCACAGCATTCTTTGGCGAATACCCCAGCAGTTTGGTAGCAAAATCGTGCAAAATTGTGTCTGTAACGCCAAAAAACTTGACGCATTTCCCATATGAATATATAGGTCTTAATAAAAAGGGCTGGGGTGGCCAACTTGAAATTGGAAGTGTCATCAGCATAAATTTGGGCGTGATACAGGGATGAGCCAAGCTGAATTTGGTAGTGATATGGGAGTGGCCCAACTTAAATTTGGGGTGAAATGGTAATGAGCCAAGCTGAATTTTAGGCTGATATGGGGGTGGCCCAACCTAAATTTGAGGTGATATACGGGTGGGTAAGCCTAAGTTTGGTGGAATATGGGGGGTGGGCCAGCCTGGATTTGGGGATGATACGGGGGTGGGAGAACCTAAATTTGGGGGGATATGGGGGGTGGGTCATCCTAACCACGGGGGTGATGCTGGGCGAAGCGGAATCGGGGGTGGTATGGCGATGAGCTAACCTAAATGTGGGAGTGAGTTGCGGTGGGCCATCCTAAATTTGAGGTAATAGAGGGGTGGGCCAGGCTAAGTTTGGGACTGATATGGGGAAGGGCCAGCCTGGATTTGGGGATGATATGGGGGTGGGCCAACCTAAATTTGGGGTTGACATGGGGACGGGCTACCCTAACCATGGGGGGGGGATGTGCGGCTGGGCCAAGCTGAATTGGGGGGTGATAAATGGGTGGACTAACCTTAATTGGTGGCTGCTTTGCGGTGGGCCATACGAAATTTGAGGTGATCGAGGTGTGGGCCAGCGTTAGTTTGGGGCGGATATGGGGGTGGGCCAACCTCTATTTGCAGGTGGTATTGGAGTGGGCCAACCTAAATTTGGTGGTGTTGTGGAGGCGGGCCAATCTGTATTTGGGGATGATATGGGGTTAGTGCTACCTAAATGTGGGGGCAATCTAGGGGCCGGCCAATCTGAATTTGGGGGCGATATGGGGGTGGGCCAACCTAAATTTTGGGGTGCCTCGACTCGAAATTTGGAGGACGATTTATGGAAATTCGTGTGGGCCAACTTGAAAATTAGGGGTGGCCCAATTGAAATTTGGGATTTGGCCAACTTGAAGTTTATGGCTGGGCGAAAAGAAAATCGGGCGTGACCGACTTTAAATTTGAGGGTGGGCCAATTTAAATTTGAGGGTGTGCCAACTTGAAATTTGGGGGTGGGCCTATTTAATGTTTGGGGTGGGCCAATTGAAATTTGGGGGCCTGTTGACGAATAGTTAGAAAACACCAGTGGTGTTTCCGCATATTTTTCATCATCGCAAAGTACGTATATTAAAGGGACACTAAAGGGAAACAATAAATCAGTTTAGACTAATGGAGCATTGTTTGAGAACCCCGCAGGCAGTCATTTTAAAAAGATAGTTTGATTATTAGATGAGAAAATGAAGGTCCAAGTATCAGTATTTGAATTTTGCGCCGAAATTCCAGCGCTGGTACGTGAGCGTGACGTCAGGGATTCCAAAGTTTCTTTTCGTATTTGGGCCGCGTTGGCTCAATAAAGGTTCCCGAAACTTGCCATGTTTAATATTTGGTTCCTTTAGAACACAATGTAGTTAATCTGTACCGCTATTTATAATTAGTAGGCCCTAGAAAATGCCATCAAAATTCATGACGTCACAGCCTCCAGGTGCGGAAACTCAAGTAGGCGTCGCCATCCGTATTTCGTTCTTGCGCTTTTTCTGGCTTAACAAACGTCTTATCGTCGTAAGAGTGGTGTTTTTGGTGATGTAGAACGGTAATTTACTGATGCAGAAGAAATCATTTTTCACTTTAGTGTCCCTTTAATAATTGTTACCCAATACCCCTCAAGGTGAGCTACCACTCGAGCCTTCCCAGCCCACTGAGTTAATGATGTCACAGAAGTGCTCTCATCGTGACGACTGCGACTTTCAATGTGGAGATCCACAAGAACGAATCGCAAACCGAGCTGACCATTTTCACACCAATGTCATCGCAAACACTACTCGCTCGTGCTAGACGCAACACAAGCTTACAACGATCATAATTCAACTTTCAATCGCACGCTAGTCGACACCTTCTCAGTGCACGATTTCACCAGTCATCTGGATAGGAAGCTTGCTGTATGTTTTACTGTTATGTTGCGTCGTTTTTCACGAAAGCCTTCGCCCGCAAAGAGAATACGTTTTTGAGATTGACGAGGCAAGCTAGTATATAACTCATACGAAGCATATGTATAAAGGGTTATGGTGATTTTTCAAAAATATGTATAAGTAAATAAGATTTCAGATGGTATTGTTTCGACTGGGCACGACAACGATTTCTTCCCGCATGTCACAGTGCTTTGACCGAAAACCTAATAATTTTGCTCAAACGTGTTGCCCCAATACTACTGTGTAGTATTGTAGTACTACTACTGTTGCCCCAGTACTGTGAACTGTTGTTGATATTGTAGTAATGTGGAGTTTTCCTCTTCATAAGAGCACAAGAAGGAAAAAAAATATTGCAGATAGTAGCTCAGCGCAAAGTACATTGGAAGATCTGAAACCAGCAATTATTTTTAATTTGCGGGTTCGTCTTCTCCTCTGGTAGATCGCTGTCCGACCACTTCAACGAATTTCGTTTGTGTGCCTTTATGCCCTCCACACACACAAGAAGGACACCAGATAATCGACACTATCAGTTTATAAAGTGATACTGTTTTGCTAATTTCAGTGTAACGTGGTGTCTACGAACGGAATATTTTCTTATTATCAGTCCAGTGTTGGCAGTGAGAAGCACTTCGGTCTACCATTCCCATGAGGGCATACTAGCCATTGTAGCGCTTTACTGTAGGACAAGTGCTAAAAACTTGGCGTGCTTTGTCCTTTCCGCAGGTCGTCCATCCATTCTGTTATGGTGACCGCCAACGTTGTGTCCGTCAGGCCTCCTCCTCATTTTAGCTTCACCATCACGAGAGTGGACAGAGAAAAAAAGCTTTCTTCACAATCAGCTCCAGCGGGATTCCACCACTCGTAACTGCTGCAATTTGCATTCAGTGGCTGGGCATGCTATCTACATCCTTAGTTTCACAATGGCTAGAGCACGCAGAAAAAATAGAGCTTTGGTCGCTATCACTACCACCAACCCATGTCAATGCAGATATAAGTACGTGCAGAGGCTGGCCATGCTAACTTTTGCGCTACCACCTGCCGCCACCACGTAAGATTTTCTATGTTAGAAAAACTTGTTAGTTAGAAAAACTTAAAATCTAGTGACTGTTGGTTTAGCATTTTTGATTTAGGTCATCATTTGTTTGTTCAAAATTGACGAAAATCGCAAATTTTCAGTAACGAAAACATCAAGTTCACAACTCTGTCTTTCGGCAATGAAAACTATCACAGTTCTGTACATTGCATGTAACAGAACATCTAAAGCAGTCAAAATTGATATATTACGCATGAATCTAAAGAAATTAGTAATGTGGAAATACCAGCTTTTCAATAACCCTTGTTCACAGCGTAACGACTTCACGTAAGATATAAATCGGCATATTGGATTTGTCCGCTTTGAATTGTCTAAAGGATGCTGTTGACAGAACCGCGATATCAGTTCTTGATGCGGAGTTATTAATTTGTAAACTTCGTGCTTCTGTATTTTCCGCGCTTTCGAATTTCTGAAAATCTTTTACCAGAATTGAAGCCTTAAATCGAAATTCCGCTTCCAATAGTCACTAGAATTTGCCTTTCTCTACCGCATCCAGCAAATTTCCTTAAAATCGGCCCAAGGGTTATCTCACAAAAGAGTTTCGGCGTTTTACATCTATTTGAATAGGCCGCGTCGGAGTTGGGCCCGAGTTAAAGCTTACTTGTAAAAAAAGGAATATTAGGATAAAAAAAACGCCTCAGCCTTTAATATCGCCGCCTCAGATTTCGTCATGATGGCACCACCACCATCGGCACGGCTCCGTGAGCAGCTACCAAGCTGTTCACTTTCGTTATCTTCCTTCCCTCGGCTGCAGCGCATTGTCTTGATGCCAGCGACGCGCTGAATCTGCACTATCATTCCGTCATGCAACCAAGCAAGCTTTCAGCGGCACACGTTCACTGCCATATCGACAATAAAACTTTAAAATGCTTGCCTTCGAGATGGAACGCGACTATGTGGCCATGGGGAACATGTTCACGGGGCCATACTATTGATGACAGCATCACAAAAGGCTAGATGTGGTCAGGTTGACTTTACAGGTTTGGAAGGAATGACTGACGGGCTAGTTGCTTCATATCACATAAAGAACAGCGCTTAAAGTTAGCGCAGTTTGTGTGTGGTTCCTCCTTTGTGTGCCGTCGTGAAGTGCTGTTCTTTCTGTGACTTTACAGATGTTCTTTTTCTACGTCAGTTACGTCTTCCAAGAGTGTTTACATGGAAAATTTTTGTTCGCATGGCTCTTACAGAAGCACGCTTAGTCGAAACTTTTTCGCTTGGCTGCATAATCTCGAGGACGGGCTCCAAACTGCTGATTTTCTTTAGCCACGTAAGAACCATTGCTGAAAATTTAATTAACGTAGCTTCGTTAATTATGCAAACAACTTCTCAACTTACTCCGCATTTGGAGGTTACTAATCTGAACACTCGAATAATAAAATTATGTCACCAATGCTTGCATTGGTTTAATAGTTTTCATTGGTGCAGTTAAACGCAGCCGGCACATTGGTGGTGCTGTAGGCTTCTTATAAAGTGTGAAAGCTTGGCCGGCTTTTCTTGGCACAAATCAACTTCATGAGCTTAAGCACATGGTCCAACCTTGCGGTCGGTCTTTACAACCGGTCTTTACAACCGATTTTCACACAGTATACAAGAAGCACCGCAGCGCTATCGCGGTACATCCCAGAAGGTGTGCGAGAACATTGTGCGCGCTCCCGATTAGGTTTCTGAGCGTTGGTGGCATCAGGCTCGGTTTACTGGCATCATAAGGAATAAAAACAGCTTCCTGGAGGAAAGCAGTGGGTACATTTTCAGTACTTTGTAACATATGGATCAGCACGGATATGTACATTAGAACGACAAGTACTGAAATATTAAGGTGAGGATTTCGCTGGATGTATTTTAGCTGTCTAATGATAAGATCTAAAGAAAAAAATACTGTGATTTTGTGACAATTAATGCTGACATGAAATATGAGCTCCGACACAGTACCCGTGGTAGAACTTGCCCCTGGACTACAGGGCTACATTGAATCACGATATGCTGGTTTGATAAATATCAGCAATTGGAAAGTGGTTCGCTCTTGAATTTCCTGTATGTCGGCGCCGCTGTGCAGTGTTGGGGGCTCTTTTTAAACCACAAGCACTATGTTTCAGCTAATATTGAAAGCAAATGTATTCCTATTTTTTGGAGCGGGGGGGCTTATTTTAGCGTCTAACCACAGTTCCGAAGTTATTAGTTAGCTCAAGATGCGCCTGAATGTGTTTCTAATATCCAGTATGTTGTCACGGATCCAATAGCGAAAGAGCGTTATCTTATCAGATTGCGCACCTGAAGCGAATACTGGCGCACATTCTCCATCACATTTGACAACCCGAGATTGCGCTGCAATGTACGAGCATTCCAATCTGACGAAGCGACGCCTTGATCCGTAGATCGGAATCAGAGGAAGCACTTTTCGCGCAGCCATCGTTATGTTTGAGCGTTATTTTCTTTTCCAGCGCAAGCTCATCTTATAATGAGTAACGTGCATGACTGACTCTCTTGGAAGTGTTTTGCTCTTGACATTACTACAACGTGAGAGTATAGAGGTGCTCCATCTTCATCGAGTGAATACTGGGAAACGGACTAGGCCTTTTCTTGCGTCTGCGTTTGCACATTTACCGCACTAATTTATTTTTCATAAATTACTTTTTAATTTAGGGGGCTGTAAAGCACAGCAACCTTTTATTAACAGGATGTTTTAATAACACAGAAAATTTAAATGCTTATTAGTCGGCTTTCACCTCATGGTAAGGAATTTCAATAAAGAAATAATTATGATAAATAAAAACCTATCCGTTTGACAATGTTTCATCTGAGTTCCCCTTTGCAAGGTGATACAGACTTGCAGGTGGTTCGTATCGGGGACCCCCGACATATGTCGAACCGCCAAACAAAGGGTTATTCCGAATGTTTCATTTCAGGAAGGCGTGTTACCCTCCTGTCTTTTATTCCCGTTCGCAAACACGCATAAGACGAAAGTGCTGCGTGAAGAGCGTCGTTAGTCCAAGCCAACGAGCTATACCGTAACTCGCCTCGCCTATATCGCTGTCCATTTAGGCTTAGATAAGAAATATATATATTTTAAATCGACGCATCACGAATCCAAAAAGAGCTGCCCGCGACCAGCCCAGCTAGGTTTCTTTCATTTCGTGCTTCGTCGTAGCAGGTAATAGTAGCTCACGAAGCAGAGCACTGAGTGTGGAGATGGCAGAGAAGGTTTTCTATATACTGTCTCGTCACCCACCGAAAATTGTCCGTCATGCTACTGGCGATTCCTAGAAAATTGTATATGTGACGCCCAGCCATTTGCAACACACAACAACTTTGCTTTGCGATGGGTGAGTCCAGGTGTGGGACAGGGTGGTTATCGAGATAAAGACACGCTATTTTCTGCAGTAACTTAGGAATGCATGAATGAATGCCTTCATTTATTGAGAAAAAGGAGGAGCAAGCATCAGTGGAAGCGCGTCTCAGCATATTGGGAAAGAAGCGGGGGACAAAGAGGAAAAGCTGGGGCCCGGGTAGCAGGCGAAGTCGCAGCTTAGGGGCGAGAGAATATAAGCAAGAGTTGGCGAAATCAGTTGAATTCCAGTGTAGATGTGTCATGTGCCGAGTAAATTATTGGAGTCACGGCCCAGCATCTGTCCTTTGCGGCAGTATAAGCTCCCGCCGTTCTTGGTAACAAACCTTTACTGAAAACCAATCTTCGCAATTACTTATTCATCAGCCATGCCTTGCCACGTATTCCTTAGTGGCAGGCTCTGTGGATTACAACTGCGCTGTCCCGACAAGTTACGACCATAACGTGACGCTTGTGGTTACGGATGCCATACTCGTGACTCTTACTATACTACCACTATACTGCGCGAATGCTATAAACATGGGTTTACTGCACAAGTTAGTGAACAGACATTTTAGAACCGCGTTTTTTGCCATACATGTGCTCAACGCAAGCACCATTGCAGCATGTTACGGTGCGCGTCCCTTCAAGACAGAGACGCGAACGCAAACATAAGAACGCGTGAGGAGACAGGGTTTTGGGCCTCGTGCCAAACATATCCATGCCAACAATATGATAACAATCATACCATCGTTTCTATGCAAAGAGGTTGTGTATTTAAACTTCTGGAGTGACAGTACGATCCGCCACATACGGGAGCGCGTGAAGCCGCCGGGGGCCACATTGTTAGAGGAAAAGGAGCGCGGCCACGGTATACGTGGCTGCGATATACGCGCGACGCAACCTGTGCTTGCAATTCTGCGACAAAATAATAAAATGAAACCATTTTAGGATGTATATCACACTGCCACTGTGTGTCGCTGTTGTCCAAATAATGTGTCATGGTGGTGGGTGCCTTGTGTCCAATCTACAATATGTTGCGAGAACTGAAAAACACTCGTTTGCTGTTGTCTTCCTTCAGTAACCTGCCGCGTGCATCGGCACTGTGATGCCCTTTCGTCGGTACGTGGTGCCGGCTGGTATCGACAAAACGACATGACCTCGAAATATCGTATCCTTATGCCATTTCTATAAAAAAATCACTATTTGTGTAAATGAGCGTTTTTGGTTTAAACCTAGAAAACAAGAAAAAATATTCAACGGCAGGTCTCATTTTTGTTCGGCATTTCAGTTCTAGCGGAAAAGAGTCGGTGAAAGCAAATTTACAGTAAAGCTAAGGCGACCCACAATCTGCACGCAGCCGCAAGCCTACATGCGCTCCTATGAAAATAACCTGTCAAGGTTAAGGTCATGTGTCAGCTGGCGGCTCAAGCAATCCTTACTTTTTTTTTCGTTTCTGCGTCCGTTCTGCCTGCGTCTGCCGCAAAAACGTGAAGTGGGAAGGCAGATAAACAGAAATTGGTGGAGGCAGGTGGTAGGGCAATGGTTAGCGTGCCCATCTCCCAAATGCAAGATGGTGCATTTGGGAGATGGGCTCCAATCCCGGTGATTTGTTTGTGAAGACAGCTTTCTGTGCTCTCTGGTGACTGCGAAGCTCAGAATGAGGCGGCATCCTGACGACAACGGTAGCCGTCAACGCAACAGAATAAGCGGGCGTGCAAGGTCACCCCTAAACCGGATATCTCATTCAGAGGAAATACACTATGCTCTTGTCAACATCAAAAAAAAAACAAGAAGAAAAAACATGATGAGTAACGAGCGGTGTTGTTGAGCGAGGCTGTAGACGGATAGCCGCCGTGGTTGCTCAGTGGCTATGGTGTTGGGTTGCCTAGCACGAGGTCGCGGCATCGAATCCCGGCCACGGCGGCCGCATTTCGATGGGGGGCGAAATGCGAAAACAGTCTTGTGCTTAGATTTAGGTGCACGTTAAAGAACCCGAGGTAGGCCTTACCGCCGCCGTGGTCAGTTGCGTCGCAGCTGCTGGGAACTGAATGGCCTGGGTTTGATTGTTGTATTCATATAAGAGGTTGTGGCGAAGTACTGCACCAGGGTGGCCAATCCTGGTGAGGAAGTGCGTTACCGGGATCAGGCCACACCGGGATCAAGCCGAACTCCAGGCCTGTTTATGCAATTTTCTCAGCACGCGGATTTTTTTTTTAATCCGCTGGAAAATTTCGCGGCCTCGGGATTCGAACCACGGTCATCTTGGACGCGAGGTGGATGCTCTACCTCTACGCCACCGCTGCGTTACAGAGTAAAGAAAATACCAGTCTCACCTTCAGTTAAAACCTTCTTTCAATTTACACACCCACACACTACCCGTTAAGACTTGGCTTAGCGATGAAGGCATCTTCGTACCCTCGACAACTAACTGCTACTTATACAAGAAACCTGAAACTATCGAATATGTATTCATAGACTGTTCGGGGTCCGATTTTTCACTGCGATATACTCCAGCGCACATTGAAGAAGCAGTTACCCCTTGACCCATATGGTATACGATTCTTGCGAGTAAATAATCAGACGATATACCGTACGATCTAATTATGGCCATGAGCCTCCATGCTTTATGAAAATACGAGAACGGTATTTGTGCATGCAGACCCATGGTTGTTCATCCTGCTCGCCGACACTTCATTGAACGTGTGGCATGTCTGAGAAAGGTGTATCGTGCACGCTGTGATCCACCAGCGTGGGTATCTGTACTTGATTTGATCTCGTTGAAAAATCCGCATGAGCCAAATTGTGGACGGCACGTATTATTCCTTGCAACCCGTGTCCTTAAATATCAAAGTCTGCAATTAGGAAAATACAACTAAAATAAAAATGAAGTGACAGTGGCTCAATAGGTTAGAGTGGTCATTTCCCTACCCGAAGGTCGGTGGATCGAATCCTAAGCTCGACACGCAATTTTTATTTTCGTGCGGCTTGACTTTTTCGTACAATACGGACGCCGACACGGGTGAGGCAATACAAGTTTCGCTTGAAAAAGAAATAAGCAAGGCAATTTACCCTCTACTTAGATTTATTTTTCTCGTTCCTACAGCCACCTAATTCTTCGTATATTCCCCACAATTAGTTTGGGTCATTATTTAGGTCGTTGTGATGAGGTTCTTCATCATCCCTCATATGGCAGCGGTGGCGTGAACAGTACGGGCAGGCGGCTCACAGCTTCGTCTTCCCTTCTACTGCAGGATTTCGTCCGTGGGCTTGGCCATCGACCCGGTACAGTCTACCACGCTGAATCAAAATTATCGGGCCAGCTTTCCGCACAAGGACCGTCGATTGCCTGCGTGATAGCCCCTCGCCGCTTCCACTGGACAGCCCGGTGACGTCATCGACATACAGCTACAAATTCAGCTGCCCTGGCCGGCTTCCCTCATATGGCAGCGGTGGCGTGAACAGCACGGGCAGGCGGCTCACAGCTTCGTCTTCCCTTCTACTGCAGGTTGGTGCCTAGTACTTGCGGCTTCCGCAATACATATTGACTCTTGCACGCCACTGCTGCCATTGAGGAGTCAAATCTGTGTGCTGTTTTTCATCATGTCAAAAATTAGCAAAGAGTTGAGTGTTGCTCTCGACGACCTGAAAAATGAAATCAAAAATGACTTGAAGCTTGTTCGAGAGTCCTTTGAACGTGATATTCGCAGTGAACTAAGGGAGATTAAGGCGAGCCTGTCTTTTTCAGACCAAAAATTTATTGAAATGACCCTGGACCACAAGAAGGTGTTGGCTGAAAACAAACGGTTACGGGTAGAAAATGAAAGTTTAAAACAACAACGTAATCTCTTGAATGCTCAACTTAACAAAGCAGATGTAAGGATCACGGAGTGCGAACAGTACTCGCGAAACCGCAACCTGGAAATAAAAGGAATTCCCATGAACTGCGCAGAAAACCTGCTTGTGTTAATCGGCAAAATCGGCGATAAAATTGGAGAGCCTATCCTACCCACTGATGTAGAACTCTGTCACAGAGTGTCAGTCCCTGGCGGTTCAATGAACATGAACGCTATTGTGCAATTCGCTCACCGCCAGAAACGCGATGCTGTCCTTGAGAAAGCCAGAAAGAAAAGGATCACATGTAAGGACCTCGGTTTCACTGCGTCTACCCCTATCTACATCAACGAGCACTTGTGCCCTGAACGGAAGCGTCTACTTGGGCAGACAATCAGTAAGAAACGGGAGGTCAACTGGAAATTCGTGTGGGTGCGCGGTGGCCAAATATTCGCACGCAAAGAAGAAAAAGGCAGACTGCTGAAGGTGATCAGCAGTGCGGACCTCGTTAAAATGATCTAGTATAACTTACCGTTCTGATGAATTGTCACGAACTTTTAGCTCCTTCGGTTCTCAAGAAGTTTGCAAGTGAGAATACACTAGGAATTTTTCATCTTAATTGTCGCTCAATTAACAATAAGTTTGAAGATTTACAGTTACTTATTGAGTCTCTGGGTTTCTCCTTTAATGTGCTAATGTTCAGTGAAACATGGTATACTGATGAATCTGAATATTTTGCTCTAGATGGATATAAGCACTTTTTCCTTAACAGATCCGGTCGCAAAGGTGGGGGCGTGTCGATGCATATTCATAATGCAATAACTGTTGATCAAAGCGACCAATTTACGTTGGCAACAGAAGATCTTGAGCTATTGACTGTAGAAAGCCATAGTAGCATTTTCAGTGTTGTGTATCGTCCCCCTAATGCAAGGCTAGACACTTTTTTTGAAACACTAGAAGCTCTTTTTGATTACGCGTCTTCTAATGGAAGATTGCTTTATCTGTCGGGTGAAGTGAACTTAGATATGAAATGTTTATCGAAGCCAGGAAAGGAACTTGTGGCCTCAATTGATGCATATGGGTTTTGCAACGTTATCGAAGCGCCTACGCGCATAACGTTCTCCACGGCAACGTGTATCGACGTTATCATCACAAATGTAGATAAGTCTAACATAGATGCAGGGACCGTCGCCTGTGACATCAGTGATCACCTCCCAATCTTTGCTTTTGTTAACAACGCTAGACCAGATAGCGCTCCTAAACCGCATGATTTCAAGTATCGCCGCATTGATCCGAACACCTTGAGTAACTTTCGGAACGCGATTTCCGCCACTGACTGGGAATACGTCCTTTCGATAAATGACCCTGACACAGCTTACGATGCTTTTATATCCAAACTGAAAGCTATTTACGACATTTCTTTTCCTCTGAGGGACGCAAGAAAATGCAAAAATAGAAAACCATGGATAACGGCATAACTAATTAATAAAATAAAATTAAAAGACAAGTCATTTACGCAGTTCATTAGATCTCGAGACCTTGAAAAATTAGGCGCATATAAAAAGTACCGTAATCAGTTAAACCGAAAACTGAAGAGGGCGAAATTAGAATATTTTAGCCATCTTTTTGACCCCAATTCGAGAAACAGTGCCCGAGACCAATGGGACCAATTAAATCGCCTGCTTAACTTCCGGTCACGCCGTCCTATTGCTTCCATTGAAAAAGAAGGCAAAGTTCTGTGCGGAAAGGAACTTTCCAACCAGTCTAATAGGTTTTTCATTAATATTACAAAATCACTTTGTGTCGCACCAGATGTCCCTGTCGGTTATGCCTGTGCGGCACCAAGCGTTCACGAAACCTTATTTACGTTTCCAACTACGGAATCTGAAATAATATTCGTGTTTTCGAACCTCCGGTCCAGTAATTCCAAGGATAAAGATGGTTTCCAAATCCAACTATTTCAATTTGTAATAGACTTATTAGCCCCGACACTAGTATATATTTATAACATTTGTTTAAGTAGCGGCGTCTTCCCAAAACAAATGCAGATCGCAAAGGTGGTTGCCATACATAAAAGTGGATCTGTTTCTGACTTTTCCAATTACAGACCAATATCGATTCTTCCAGTACTTTCTAAAGCATTAGAAAAAATTATTCATTGCCGGTTGACTAACTTTCTAAGTAAGCATTCTGTTCTTTCTGACTACCAGTTTGGATTTAAAAAATAGAGGTCGACTGAGATGGCATTGACTAAACAAAAAGAAAGTATAATTGCTGCCTTTGAGGAAAAGCTTCTTGTTCTCGGGATATATATAGACTTATCCAAAGCATTTGATCTAATTGACCCCTTTGTATTATCCCAGAAACTCAGTCACTATGGCATTAGGGGCATCAGTCTTGCTTTAATGCAGTCTTACCTAAAGTACCGTAAACAAATGGTGTGTTTAAATGAAACCTCATCAGATGTTGAGCCAATCTTATCCGGTGTACCACAGGGAAGCATTTTAGGGCCTCTGTTGTTTTTAGTTTATATAAATGACATTTTTCATACCCCCTTACCGGTTCAACTCGTAGCTTACGCTGATGATATTACAATGCTTGCCACAGGAAACACACTAGCGGAGTTATCCATCCGTGGCAACCAATTTTTGGAACATTTGCGTCACTGGTGTAATAAAAATTGTCTTAAAGTTAATACGAATAAAACAAAGGCTGTGATATACAGAACAAAAAATAAAGTAGTAAGTGGTGATATCGAACTATTATTAGGTAATGACAAGATTGATATTGTATCCAGTATAAAATTTCTTGGTGTTATATTCTCTGAGACACTCAATTGGGACCTACAAATTGAAAATATTCGTGCTAAAATGAACAGGTTAAATGGCGTGTTATGTACACATAGGTTAACCCTTCCCACACAGGTTAAACTCCTCATTTATAATTCATACATAGCTCCAGTGATTACTTATTGCCACACAGTTTGGGGTACAACGACACAACGCAATAAAAAGCGGCTTCTAATTGCGCAAAAGCGTGCGGTAAGGCTGATAGCTAATATACCGTGGAATGCTCACACCAGAGGATATTTTAGGCAGTTCAATATTTTAAGTATAACTACCTTGTATGTGTTCAAACTTCTTTGCATTTACAAAACTGCTGTAGCAACGAACAATAACCTTATGCTAACAATGTTTCAGCTTGTTCGTCATGAACCTGCATATGATGTACGTCACTCTATGTCATGGACCCTACCGTTAAGTCGCACCAAATACCGCACACAATCTTTATCGTACAATCTGCCTAGGTACCTAAATGTTCTCGAAGATAATCGTTTTTCTCTTAGATTGCTTTCTATACAAACTTTCATAGAATTGATAAATCTTTTCGGGCCTTCGAGCGAATAGCTAACCTGTGTAACTGTATTGTAGCGGACTTGAATGAATTCTATTTATCTGTATTATTGTCTACGTTGGCGTTAGAATTCTGTAATGGGAATTGGCGAAGAAATTGTGTAATTGCGTTAATTGTGTAAAATCATGACAATGTAATAGATTCCGTGTAAAAATTACAATTATGCAATAGATTACGAGTATTGTGATCTTGAAATCTGTTTCTGTGTATACTTTGCAACCTGCCGCAATGTCTTTGCTTTTTCACCACACTGCTGCTCTGTAGGGCGTAGGGGGTCCTCGAGCTGCATTCGGCAGCTTTTTCCCTTCCGTCCTCTCTCAGCTCATTTCTGTACTTTGTTTTGAGAGAAAAATAAATCTATCTATCTAACTATCATTATTTCTTTATAGCGGCGTGTTCGCGACGAACTGCGAGATCGTGTAGAGAGCTTCAGCTGGCTAGTCATTAGGCACCACGTGACCGGATCCCTGGAAATACGAGAGCGTAATGGGAAGAAGAAAAACTAGCACATCCTCCTTTGCTTTGCGAAGAACAATGCCTGTTGACGATGATACACAGAAGTCCTACTGCATTGAGTTTAAGGCGAGTTTCATCTAGAGCTTAGCATTTATGCACTGCGTATTTTGTGAGTGCTGAGTTTGATAATACCGCACTGAACAGTGTGCAAGTTGTCGGTCTGTAGTTTTCATTTCTTGCGAGATCAATTATACGGACACTCCAGGCGCACTTCTGCCGTCGCCGTCGGCATCACCGTGAGGCTCCGTATGAAGTCCGAGCCCAATAAAGTCGCCGCGCCCCGTGGGCTGTATGTGCGAGTGAAAGCATGCAAGAGTGAGTCTGGGTACCGGCTTAATGGGGCGCACGCAAGCAAGAAAACCGGGGAGGAAGCGCACCGCCTTCCGTCAAGCGCAAGGCTTCGGGGGGGTCTTCTCCTTCACGCGGCCGCGCCCGCCCGTCCGAGCCGCTGTATCTCGCAAGCCATTTCCGACGCGTACCGTCCGCGCTGCGCTGTGTTCTCTCGGTTTAGTTGGCGTTGATGCGAGACACAGCTCGAAGGTCAACTCGTCTGCTGGCGCTGCTGCGCTTCCTCACTCCAGCGTTTTGACAGCGAGTTTCCTCGGGCATCGAGGGAGATGTAGTCATGTTTGCTTGTGCGCGCATGACACCACCGCGCGTAACCTCGACCGAAACGTCAGTAAAGCACTTCATAACGGACGTCGCTTCTTTTTCATTGCGATAGGAATTATATGGACCCTTCAGGAGAATTTCTGTCGGCGTCGCCGTGATGTTCCGTATAGTGTAAGTGAAATAACAAAGCGGCCGGATGCTGTAGGTGCGAGGGGAAGCGTTCGGGGGTGAGCCGATAAGCATGGTGGCTTCGAGCGGCGGCGTCCTCTCTCGCTTGCAAGGGACGAAAACAGGGAAGATGCGCGCCGTCTTCTGACGTGCCCAAATGGGGCAGCCGGGAGGTGTGCGTACGCTAGGAGGCGGGGGGACGGGGGTAGGTTAGCGCTCATCGCATCTTCTACTCTAGCTGCGGTGGCTGAGCGCGGCCACGCGTCCTATCTTGGAAGCAATGTGCGCTGGGCTCGAAGGCTAGCTGACCGGAGATAGCTGATGATTTCGTGTGCGATATGCTCTGGCACGCGCAGTTCGCGTTGAAGCTAGAGGCTTCAAGAAAGGGAATGTGGTCGCCGCTGTTTCGGATCTTTATCACGCAAGCGAATTCGCACAGCGGGTTTCCGCGGCCATCGAGTGAGATGTATTCGTGTCTGCCTGTGCGCACATGACAACGTGCTTGTTAATTCAATTAGTAAGTGAATGGTTACAACCATGCAGCGGTTAAAGCGATTAACATTACTTAATATAGGTGTACAATATTTTGCTATAACAGTCAATGCTTAACCTGTCTGCCGAAACTGGGCTTTCGGGTCCGCCACGAAAATGCCCTTTCATTAGAATCTATCTATCTATCTATCTATCTATCTATCTATCTATCTATCTATCTATCTATCTATCTATCTATCTATCTATCTATCTATCTATCTATCTATCTATCTATCTATCTATCTATCTATCTATCTATCTATCTATCTATCTATCTATCTATCTATCTATCTATCTATCTATCTATCTATCTATCTATCTATCTATCTATCTATCTATCTATCTATCTATCTATCTATCTATCTATCTATACATACATTACCTGCAGTAATGCACATTTTTAATATTTCCCTGTCAACCGGAGTTTTCCCGCGTAATATGCAGGTAGCGAGAGTAATAGTTATTCACAAAGGAGGTGACAAAAATAATATTGGCATTTATCGACCTGTATCTATACTTCCTGTGCTATCAAAGGGACTCGAAAAAATTGTAAACTTTCGTATTGATAATTTTTCTCAAAAACATGGCTTGCTAACCGACTGTCAACACGGGTTTAAGAAAATACAGTCTACGGACACTGCTTTAAAGATACAGAAGGAGCTTATTTTAGAGAACATTGAAGAAAAATTTCTGACTTGAAGGCTATACTTAGACTTCAGCAAAGCATTTGATAGAGTCAACCACAAATTGCCGCTTATAAAGCTGGAAAAATACGGCTTCCAATGAATAACACTTCAACTTATCCGATCCTATTTACAAAGCCGACATCAGCTTGTTGAAATTAATGAGAACAGATCGCAGATAAAACCTTTGACAGCGGGTGTGCCCCAAGGTAGCATCCTTGGCCCGATACTCTTCCTGTATTACATAAATGATATTGTACAAGTTAGCGATATGTGTCAATTTGTCGCGTATGCAGATGGTTGCTCTGTTTTCTTTACAGGTAAAGATTTGAAAGAAATAACGCCTATAGCAAGCTCCGTTTGTTATGGACTTCGAGCATGGTCTAAGGCAAACGGCCTCATCCTCAATGAAACGAAAACAAAATGCGTTATTTTTCATGCTCCGGGGAGTTCTATTACATTGCCAGATAATATTGTTTTGGGTCCATATAAAATTAACACAACATCATCCATAAAAACACTAGGCGTAATATTCACAGCGCAGATGTCCTGGAATGAACATGTTAGTCATGTTTGCTCAAAGGTACGTAAAGTTGTTGGTGTGTTAAATCGGAATGGAAGTGCATTACCTTTTAAAGTTAAGCGTCTCATTTATCATGCTCTTTTCCATTCACACCTCAGTTACTGTTCACTTATATGGGGTAACACTACAGCGCAATATATTCAAATACTGGAAATACTTCAAAAGGAAGCGATTCGGGCGATAGCGAACGTGTCTTTTTTCGAACATACGCAAGAGCTTTTCCAACAAAACAGAACAATCAGAGCTCGTGACATATATACATTCAAAACATTACTAATTTATAAAAATGCTACGCTGGGAAAACTCGATTCATTCCTAACCCTGGCAACTTTACGAGAAAATGGAAGCACGTATTCGTATCGTCGCCAGGCACCATGGCAGATCCTTCTCACGTACAAATTATGGCTGTCAACGCCTTAAACATACACTATCTTCGCTACTTAACTATTTGAGCCAACGAAATGTTGATGTGTTATCTCTAAACAAAAATAAAATATTGGATTTATTCTTATAGATGTGCATTCTTAACTGCTCTAACAGTTCCGCAGAACTTATCATGTATTCTCGTTGTGTCTATAGGTCCACACTTGTAACTTTGATTCCTAGAAACCAGGTTGCCGCTGCACTCATTGTGCCTGGACCACGTGGCAGTGGTTGAGTTGTAAACTAGATGCTGCAAAGAGCGTCTTCGCGCTTCTAAAATTCGAGGATGTGATGATGCCCTGGGCTGCGTTGCCGGGGTGTCTATCGCGAAAGCAGCAGCCTACATGCAGATTGTTTTCGTATTTCTTTAACATATATGCACATATATATTTGCAGATATGTAGAATAATTTCTAAATAAAAGAATGTTTCCTGGTGGCAAGTTGTGTTTATTGTACACTTCCATGAAATTTGTTATATATATATATATATATATATGTGCACATGTATGTATGTGTATACATATATTGCTTTTGCATTCTTGTGACAGGTGAGATTGAGTCTGTGTTAAATAGTATGGAAGATAACAGATTGTAATTGTATAATGGAAGTTATTTTACACAACTGCATTATAACTAGTTTCCATAACATGAAAGTATCTGCATATACTTGTGTTTGAAATGCTTTTACATTTACACTTTATGCGTCATTGTATTGTACATCAGCTACCGTGCCTGTCTGGGAGACCGGAGCTTTGTCAAGCCGAAGAAATGTCGGCTTTTTTTCCGGCTTTCCCTTTTTCACCTTGTATTCAGTGGTGAAAATAAAAATCATGATGATGATGATGATGACATACATACATACATACCTTTTGCTGAGCTCCCTCAGCCCATCTGTACCTTTACCAGGTGACCGATTTCCCACACTGCACACACATATACTTGTTTCCACTTTGACACTACTAACGCTGCCGCATTTAAACAAAAGAAACATTTATGATGCCCCTAATTTTTCATTTTCCCTTTTCCCGTATGATGTACAGCAAATTATTACTGCGGCCATTGTATCAGTACAGGGGCACACATGTATATACAGGAGGGTAGCGCAGGGTTTTTCTGTACTACATATTTTCTGTGCTTGGTTTGCTTCATTGTATTGCATTAATCCCCCCCCCCTTTCTTATAGGCGTGTCACAACTTTATGTTGCGGTAGCTGTATTACTTTTATAAACTACACATTTTCTTGGTTTATTTAATCGTTTACTGTCCCCCCTGATTGGGCCTGACGTAGGCCGGCTGTATTGCTTACACAGCTATCTAAGTTAAGTTCACTTCCGATGCCATGCCTGATATGAAGAATCTCTTTGAGCTGCCGGGATAAGCAACTCATGGTGGTATTAAAGAGGAAAGGAGAAAGTACTGCTCCCTGTGGTGTACCTCTAGTGCCGAGCTCTATGGTTTTGCTTTCAATATCGCCTATGTTTACGGTGGCAGTACATCCCCTGAGGAATGTGGTAATATAGGTATATGTTCTTGTAGCATAGCCATGGCGTGCTCGCAGTAACGCCAGACCACTGAAGCATCAGCGCAGTCAGTAGAACAAGATGAACGTTTATTCAAAGATGTAGAGCGTATTTATAAGTAGCCGAGTGGCAGGAAGATAGGAAGGAGCACGTGTTAGTAGTGATAGTCCGAACTTTGAAGGATCGCCAGATGAGGCGATAAAAGGTGCGCGCACTTCGAAAACCCGTGAAGTAGCAACATTCCTTCCTTCTGAGAAATGAAAGCGTTGCACTGGTTGGCGTTCTCTCGTTGAACGTCTCAGAGTTCGTTTGGCGACACCTGTATTCAACGGGGCCACTGGAATATCTGGCGATACAAAATCTGGACAACGGGTGCCATCAGGAATGCGCCGAGCTGTTATGCCTTCATCCGGGTTCACCGTTTCTGGATGCTGTAGTTGTGGTGCTTGCTCTGGCTCACTGCGATGTGTGGTGGTTGTAGTAACTGTCGGTTGATCGCCTGGTGCTTCTTGTCGCGGGCGGATCTCGTCTACGTGCTGCTTGACGACTCCGTCCGATTTTTCCACCGTCACCATTCTCGCTCCAGACGTCACCTTCACATGGCCGGGCGTCCACTTGCTCCCCGCCCCATAATTGCGGGTATACACATCACTTCCAGGTAGCGGCAGCCAGTCATCTGGGTTCTCTTTTGGTCCTGGAAGTGCTGGAGGAAAGCATGTGTCCAAGATGCTTGCCGTGCGACACTTCAAATGTGCCAATTGCTCCGGTCCCCATGAAGCATCGTCGAAAGACTGCCCGAGACACAAGATAGAGCGGAAAGTCCTAAAACAAATGGTGAGAGACAACTCAACTCACAGAGAGGCCGCCGCCAAAGTACGACGGCGTAGTGTCCGCCGTCACCGTAGACGATCCTCGTCTACTAGAAATACTGATACCGACGCGAGACAGACGATACTCCCTGAGGCTGGTGCTCCCAAGGCGCTCACCCACACTAACCGCACGGAGTCTGATGACGCAGTAAATACCTCTACTGCAAACGACTGGCCTACACTTTCGACATTAAGTCCTCCAGCCCAACAAAGGTCGACGGTGCACTACCGACGAACCAATGAGGGCACAGATCACGTGCGAGGTCAAGACAAGCAAGTAATCGCCATAATAATATCTCTAATGAAAGTCATTCGCGTGTTGATCAACGATATGCAGACGCCATCTGCTCGAGGTGCACTACAAGTGCTGGACGGCCTGGATCCGGTTCTTGCCAGCCTCGAGTAGCAAGCACAATGGCTCTACCGCGTCAGCCGTTCTTCAGACAAGTCAAGGAAGCATCTATTATGCAATGGAATGCCCGTGGCCTGAAATCCCGCAGTGATTTTCGCCATTACGTTTTCACCGATCGGTTCCTCATTGTTGTCGTTTGTGAACCGAAGCTACAGAAACCCGTCCGGATCTCAGGCTATGAACCTCATGTGTCATCGACTTGTACTGACATTAGCAAAGTGACCATCTACATGCGGTGTGAATTGACTTATGTTGTTCATCCAGTGCGGCCACATGACACTAATCAGTATGTGTGTTTGACCGTGAAAAAACGAAAACTTGCGTTTACTTTAGCGGGCGCTTACCTTTCTCCATCAAGTCGTTTCGATAGGCAAAGACTGAGTGACATTATAGATGCGACACCTGGTCCATGTATTGTTGTTGGGGACTTCAACGTGCATCATTCACTTTGGGGAAGCAACAAGATAAATTCCAAAGGAAGAAACCTCGTGTCATTTGCTTGCGACCATGAACTTTGTTGTCTAAATGATGGCAGTCCCACGTTTCTGCCCAGCCGGACATACAGTAGTTGTTTAGACTTAGCATTTGTTTCGCCGTGCCTGACTCGCTGCGTCCATTGGTTCGCAGATATAGAAACCCACGGAAGCGACCACATTCCTACCTACCTGAATATAAAAGGCCTCATCAAATCCGTTCCATCAAATATTAAACAAACAATAGATTGGCCCGTGTTTAAATCACTTATGGAAGACGCATGCCACGAAGGCATTTCGTCCACACTAGAATTTGAGATCGCCAAGGCTATGCAGGAAGCTATGCGCTCATTTCGGCCATTAGAGAAATACACAAACTTTCATTCGGAAATACAGAGCCTCCGTGCAATCCGCCGGCGAGCGGAGCGACGGTACAGACGGACTAAATCATTATACGACTTTAGAGAGGCCAGACGCATTCAAAAGAAAATTCAGCGTCGCCTTGTTGTACTGCAAAATCAACGCTGGAAATCGTTTT
The DNA here is from genome assembly GCF_050947875.1 of Dermacentor variabilis. Lineage (NCBI taxonomy): Eukaryota > Metazoa > Arthropoda > Arachnida > Ixodida > Ixodidae > Dermacentor > Dermacentor variabilis. The sequence goes on from NC_134570.1 coordinate 237,228,592, forward strand.
GTGAGTCTATCGACCCGCGTAAACCTCTGTCGGGTGTCTGGAGAACAATCCGTGGACTTCGAACAGCTCCTCAACAGCGTCGTCCATTTAAGTCTCTAGCCCTACATCAAGGACGCCGAGTAGTCCAGGTAGCCGAAGAGTACTGCGCAAGGATCACGGGTCCGGCGCTCACGTATTCACCTTGCGCACCTATTCCCATTGTGCCCCCTTGCTCCCAAGATCCTCGTATGGACGCTGCTTTCTCTATCGAAGAACAGTCGGCGGCACTTGCTGGTTGCAGGTGATCTTCGTCCCCAGGACACGATGGCATCACATACTCTGCGCTTGCAAACCTTGGTCAAGAGGCCAGAGATGCCCTTCTTGGCCTATACAACGCATCATGGTGTGACGGCTTGGTCCCTACAACGTGGAAATCCACTCGGCTTGTTCCACTCCTCAAGGCTGGCAAATCCCCGTTGGAATGGTCATCTTACCGTCCAGTAGCACTGGCCAGCTGTGTCGGCAAAGTAATGGAGAGAATGGTCCTTACACGGTTAGGATGGTACTTGGAATTTTACAACGCCTATCCAGAAGTAATGGCTGGTTTTCGACGTGGCCGCTCGTCAATAAATAGCGTTATCGACCTGCTAACATACGCACAACCCCAGAAAAATCTGAAACGAATCACTGCGGCCCTATTCCTTGATGTTAAAGGTGCGTACGACAATGTAGATCATCATGCAATTCTGGACGCCTTAGAAGCTGTATGGATTGTGGGGCGCACATTTCGCTGGATATGCAACTATTTGAATGGAAGATCTTTCTTTATTTTGACTGAAGACGGACCAACGCCATCTAGCTATACCAGTCGTGGTGTACCGCAAGGCGGAGTACTCAGCCCTACCCTTTTCAACCTGGTGCTCGTTGGTCTCGCTGATTCGTTACCGCAAACCGTACAGCTCTCCGTATATGCAGACGACATTTGCATATGAGCTTCAGGCGTGACACGTGTACAAGTCCGCGCACGACTTCAGAAAGCCTCAACGGCTTTGTCAAGATACCTAAGAAGACAAGGCCTGGAGCTTTCCGCTGAGAAGTGTGCACTCGTTGCTTTTACTCGCAAATTTGTGGCCCTGTGTGCTTTGCGGATTAATGACCAAATTGTGCGATATAGACGAACGCACCGATTTCTTGGTGTCATCATTGATAGAGACTTGTCTTGGAGCCCTCACATCTCGTACATGACAAAGCGTGTGGCCGCCATTGTGGACCTTCTTGCGTTTCTCGGCGGGAAGTCCTGGGGCGCAACAGTACCGTCAATGTTGCAACTATATAAAGCACTGTTTTTGGGCTTCCTGGGGTACAGCTTACCTGTAATAGGAAATACTTACACTACGAATACTCGCAAACTCCAGAGCGTGCAAGCCCAAGCGCTCAGGACTTGTCTCGGTCTTCCCAAAACAACGTCATCGATTGCAAGAGTGGCCATAGCCAGAGACGCTCCTTTCACAGTCTACATTGATACAGATGTACTGAGAGCGCACATCCGACACCTGACTCGGATTCCCTCATAGCATCCTGCTTGCTTACCAGCAAAAAGGCCACTTTCAACTTTTGCTAAAACTATTGTAAGACATCAGTCGTACTTGCCATCAGGATTTACGCCTGCTACACTATTGTGAGACTTATTGTGGTGTCTGCACCGGCCACAAGTACAACTGACAATTCCAGGAATCAGAAAGAAAGCTGGAACGCCATTGCAAGCTTTGAAACAAGCAACTTTGGAGCACATTCACAACGTGCACAGATTCCGGCAACATGTATACAAAGATGGTTCAGTAAAACTCAACAGCTCTGCTGCTGCAGTCATCATTCCGGTCCAATCTGAGGAAATGAAATTAAGAACTTCATGTGCGACCACATCGACGGGTGCAGAACTCGCGGCGCTCCGTGCTGCACTTGATTTCATTAAGCAGAAGCCACCGCAACAATGGACAGTCTTTAGTGACTCCAAGGCAGCTCTTCAGTGCATACGAAGCGCAATGCGCCACGGACCCAATGAACAACTGGCCTCAGATACTCGGCGCATATATCATCAAAGCTATGACAAGGGACACAACATAGTCTTTCAGTGGCTTCCAGGACATTGTAACATCAGCGGGAATGACCACGCCGACGAAGCCGCCCGATCCGCACATGAAGTGGTCAACGAGTCTTCATTGCGCTTTCGCGAACAGACGCTGCGGCTGAGCTGCGATTGATGTCCCGTGAGTGTACTTTGGCCCTGTGGGACTCGAATGTTTTCACCATGTCTCGGTTGCGTTCGTTGTCTCCGGACATACGGATGCACCTCCCGCCTGGATTCCCACGACGTGAACAGACCATGCTCTACCGCGTTGCCTTTACAAGCGCTTATGCTTTCCTCATAGGAATGGCCAACAGCCCCACGTACGACACATGTAACATCGACGAGACGCTCGCACACATTATCTGCGTCTGCCCGCGATACAGTGCTGAGAGACAAGTGATGTGCAGAGTACTGGACCAGTTGGACAATCGTCCACTTTCAGAACTAAAAGCTTTAGGCCAATGCTCCGAAAGAACATCCGTTGAAGGCCTTACTCGTGCTATTAAGGTTCTTGCGGTCTACGGGGCTTCACGACAGACTAAGAATGCCGCCCCCTACCGCTCTGTAGTGTACGCGCTTTGTTCGTGATTGTCACCCTTTCTTTCTATCTCCCCCTTCCACTCTGTTTCTCTTTTTATACCTCTTAACCCTTCCCCCTGCGCAGGGTAGCCAACCGGAAATACCTCTGGTTAACCTCCCTGCCTTTCCCTGCATTATTTTCTCTCTCTCTCATGTGTCCAAGCGCGAGCGTATTTGATAGCCCAAAAGCAGCTCTTCTGGGGATTTACCCGATTTTCGCGGAGTCCTCCGGTAGTTAAAAAGCAACCGTACTAGGTTATCTTCCAGTTTTCCTTTCCTCATTTTTCGAAGGCCATCTTTTATAGTTCGCACTGCCCTTTGCGCCGCACCATTAGACTGGGGATAGTATGGAGCACATCGAAGGTGCAGAATGTTGTTGCTTGCCACGAACAACGCGCAGTCTTCACTGGCAAACGGGGTCCCGTTGCCAGAAACGATCGTGCGTGGTATTCGAAACCTGCTGAAAATGCGACGCAGACAGTTAATGGTAGTCTGCGTTGAGGCATGCGACAAAGGTATTGCTTCGAGCCACTTGGTGTGTGCGTCGGCTACAACGAGTATCATTTTTTCGCAAATGGGACCCGCGCAGTCAATGTGAATACGGGACCACGGTTTTCCTGTTTCAGGCCAGTTGACGACGGGAGCAGCAGTTGGCATCGGGAGATTTTGTATGGCACTGAGCAGGCACGTCCTCAATATTTTTGTCGAGGCCTGGCCACCAGAACAAAGAACGCGTGACAGATTTCATTGCCGGTGAACCCTGGTGCGTTTCATGTAGAAGATGCAGCACTGGCTCCCTAGCTTCGTTTGGTATTATGGCCCTATTACCCCAGCACACCAGTTCATGTCCTACGGATAGTTCGAGCTTACGTCAAAAAACGGCAGTACGGCCCGAGCCATTCCGTTTGCGTTTCTGGGCCACCCATGTAATATGTACCGTCGGACCTTGACCAGGACAGGGTCGAAAGCCGTTAATGCTTTCAGCTCACGCGTTGTTATGGCGTCATTGTTCAGCTGGTTTAGCGACAGCACATATTCGGGCGGCTCAGCGTCGTCGTCAGATTCCGGATATCGGTGCGGAAGTCGGCACAGGGCGTCAGCGCTCAGCATCTGTCGTCCTGGTGCGTATTGTAGCCAGTAGCGGTAGGCCCCCAGGTGGAGTGCCCAACGTTGTATCCGTGCGGCGGCCATTGTGGGCGTCTGCTTGTCCGATTTCAGCAGCCCCAACAACGGCTGGTGGTCAGTCACCAAGGTGAATTCCCGACCTAGAAGGTAGTCACGGAATCTCGTGCCGCCAAATACCAGTGCCAGTGCCTCTCGCTCAAGCTGCGAATAGTTGCGCTCCGCCTGCGTTAGTGTTCGCGAGCGGAAACTGATGGGCCTGTAAACGTAACCGGTCGTGTGAAACAAGACAGCTCCCACACCGTACGGAGACGCGTCACATTCAAGTTTAAGTTCCTTCGAAGGGTCGAAACGAACAAGAACCTTGGCTGTTTTAAGGCTTTGCTTGGCAAGATCAAACGCGAGCTCTTGAGGCTGTTTCCATTGCCAACGTGCGTTCTTTTCAAGCAGTTGATACAATGGACCAAGTGTAGTTGACATGTTCTGCAGAAACCTCGCGTAAAAAGTAATCATACCCAAAAACGAACGTAGCTCGCTGACGTTACAGGGGCTCGGTGCCTGCATGATAGCGTCAAGGTTTTTTTCTGTCGGATGAAGCCCATCACGATCGATCCGATGGCCTAGATAAGTTACTGCTGGGCTGCGCAAGTTGCATTTATCGAACCTTAGCTTTACACCGCGCTCTCGGAAGTGCTCTAAAACGTTTTTCAGCATTTCGCCGTCGTCACTCGCTTTTTCGGAAATGAGCACATCGTCAAGATAAGCCTGTGCTCCTGGGGCCAGCCAATACCTCATCAATTTTTCTTTGGAATATCGCGGGCGCAGAGGCTATACCGAAAGGAAGTCGATTGTAGCAAAATAGCCCTTTTGGCATATTAATGACGCAAACTTTCTTCGCGGTGTCGTTTAGCACCACTTGATTGTATGCATCCCGTAAATCCAGAGTGCTGAAATATTTCTATCGTGTAACTGGGCAAACATATCGTCAATGATTGGCAATGGGTATTGCTCAGTTGCACGCGCTGGATTTACTGTGGCCTTGAAATCGCCGCAGATTCTTACTGCGCCGTCTTTCTTAAGCACTACGACTATGGGCGTTGCCCAGTCAGAGTGTGCCATCGGCGACAGCACGCCCAGAGAAACTAAACGGTCTAGTTCGACTGACACTCGCTCGCGTAGTGCGTATGGAATGGGTCTGGCCTTACAGAACTTGGGTACAGCGCCTTCCTTCATGTGCAGGCTGGCTGGAGGACCCTTGATTAGCCCCACTTCCTCGGAGAACACGTCGTGGTAGTCATTAAATATGCTATTCACGCTGGATTCACTTCATTCATTTGTTGCCGCTGAGTCCTCTACAAAACGAACCACCGGAGCACCTGCACTGTGCAGCTGCTGGATTAAATCGCTACCGCAGAGACTTGGTCCAGCACAGTCCAACACAGCCAGCGCAGACTTCACTGTCACCCCTTTATGACAAACCTGGAGCGCAAGCTCCCCAAGTACTGGAAGACGTCCTGTGTAGCAGGATAAATTGAGACTGGACGGTTTCAGTTTAGGCTATTGCTCACGGTGCTTGTAATACAGTTGACTTGGGATGACACAAACGGGCGACCCGGTATCGACTTCCATGCTCAGCTGCACACCGCGCCAAGCAAACGTCCGGCCGATCGGTGGTTCCAGACAGCTTTTTCGGTGTGATACCAAAGTCCAAATGTGGGCGGTTTCGTGTTCCTCGTCTGCTGAGGCTTCCGTACCCAAGAGGGCATTAGTTTGTGCCGTCCTTGCCATGCCTTGTTCTCGACCCCCACGACTTCGACATTTCCTTGCTAGGTGACCCCGTCGTCCACAGCGGTAACAGCGAGCGTGAGACCAGGGGCAACATGCGTCATTATGTTTCGTACCACCGCACATTGCGCATTCTTTACGTGCGGCAACCCTCCTCTCATCCACCAGAGTTTCTTTCTGATACGCCTGTACTTTAACACAAGTGTCATTGCCGGTCCGATCATCTGTTTTACATCACCATCCGCAGCCTCAGCTGCAAGGGCCATCGCTTCAGCGTCTTGCAGCGTTAATTCCCGCTTTGCCAGTAGCTGCTTCTGCAGGGCACCTGACCGTATACCACAGACAATGCGATCTTGTAGGATGCGATCCTAAGCACTGCCAAAATTGCAATTGTCAGCTGTTCGACGAATGTCTACCAGGAATTCATTAATCGGCTCGCCCTCCGCTTGACAATGACAAAAGAACTTGTAGCTTTCGGTGATTTCGTGTCTCTTGGGACTGTAGTGCTCACTCTGAACTTCGACGACATCTTCATGCGTCAACGCAATTGGCTTGCGCGGAGCCACCTTCCCTGCCAGCACTTGGATCGTATGCGTATTGAACGCAGCAACAAGCAATGCTCTTTTCTTAGTCGAGTCTTCAATCGCATTCGCTCCAAAGTATGCTTTTAGTTTAATAAGGTATGGCTTCCACTTATCTTTGCGTTCTTCGAAGTCCGGAAGTGGGTGAGCCATGATGGCTTTCGTTTCTCGGTTCTGCGTGGGTTCCGGTTCAGCGTCGACTTTCACTGCATGGGCGATGTCCATCTTCGTCGCCACTGTAGCATAGCCATGGCGTCCTCGCAGTAACGCCACACCAGTGAAGCATCAGCGTAGTCAGTAGAACATAATGAACGTTTATTCAAAGGTGTAGAGCGTATTTATAAGTAGCCGAGTGGCAGGAAGATAGGAAGGAGCACGTGTTAGTAGTGATAGTCCGAACTCTGAAGGATCGCCAGATGAGGTGATAAAAGGTGCGCGCACTTCGAAAACACGTGAAGTAGCAACAGTTCTCTTGCCTACGTTCATGTTCGATACGTTTTCTAGAACGGCTCGATGTGAGACACTGTCAAACGCTTTGTATACACAAAGCGTTTAATGCTAACATCTAATGTTTAATGCTAACCCTCTAAGCTAACACTGTTCGAGTTGCGCGTATAGGCGCTGGGTAAGGGATATCATTTTGTGCTTCCCATAGCATGTTTTGGGTGAACAGTTTGGGTCGAAAGCCGATCATTGTCTCTGGGAAGAGGTTGTTGGTTTCAGCATAGGCAACCAGCCTATTGAGAACCACATGTTCCATAGCCTTACCAAGACAAGAGGTAAGGGATATGGGCCTGAGAATCTCTAGACTGAGTGACTTGCCCGGTTTAGGAATGAAGACCACGCTAGCGTGCTTCCACTCTTGCGAGAGTGTACCGTTTTGCCAGTCCTGATTAAAATGCTTGGCGATTATTGTTATGGTAGGGTCATCTAGATTCCTGAGCATTTTGTTAGTGATCTTATCCTTACCGGCTGATGATGTCGTGCGTAGGCAGTAGAGAGCGGCGCATACTTCGGCCTCGCTGATGTCTTCATCTAATGATGTGTTTTCGTCTCCTCTGTACTCTATATATGCACCCGGCTCCCATTCTGTATTAAGATATTGCCCGATCAAGAGGTTTACGAGATCAGAATCTGTTCCCGGGAAACTGTGTACGATTTTCTGAGTCCTTTTATGAGCAGCACATTTAGGGTGTTGGGGATCTAGCACGTGTTTAAGCAGGGTCCAGTGGTTCTTTTTGATCAACTGGCCATTCATGTTGGCGCATAATTGGTTCCACTGCATAGTGCTGAGCTCGCTAGAGTAGTCCTGGATTTCTTTCTCTAGGGCGGCGAGTTCGTGGCGCAGCGCGCGGTTGATCTCATTCTTTAGCCATCTCTGCTGAAGGTATTGATGCTTTTCCCAAGAGCTAGGAGTTTTGAGTCTGGCACGGGGCCTTCCTCTTCTATCGGTGGCATTGTCCACATCCTGGATAAGCTCATTCGTCCACGCAGTGAGGTCTGCTATATCGGTGAGCTGTTTGCGGTTTCTTACGTATCGGAATACATCCCATTTGGTATGTGGAGTTAGCTTCATTTTCCTTTTACGCCCTTTGGAAGGGATAATGATAACGAGACAGTGATTGCTCCCGAGACTAGTTTCTGTGTTATCCCAAAGAGCCCCATTGGCATTTTTGACGAAGCATAAGTCGGGTGGGGTATTCCTGCTTGGGTGCGACTGTTTTCACAACAAATCCGTGCAGGGGCGGAGCCTCGCCTCGATGGCGTATCACCATTTTCTTTTTTTTTTCTCTGTTTGGCGGCGCGGTCGGTGTGCGGCGCTTCAGTTCGGATCAGCTCACTCCACGTGAGCGAGAAGTTGGCGCGCGTATCACATTTGCGGCGTGCATTGTTTTGTTTCACACGGAATGCAACGATGAGCGAGCCTGACCGACAGAAGGTGATCGAAAAGTACCTACAAGGGTTACATCATCATAAAGACGGCTACTCCCATGGCTAACTGAAGTCAGACGATGAGCTTAAGCTTTTTGAGAGGTCCTTGGCTGCCGTCAACGAGAGGTATGCTGTGCGGACATCAAGAGACCTGAACAAGCCGTCTAAATGTAAGGATGTATCGACTGCTTCTTAATTTTTCGCTCTGCGTGTAGATTTATCATTGTAAAACGAAGTAGTAATTTTAACCAGGGACTCAACCTGGCAGAACGACTTGTTTTCAGTTGCGGTTAGTGCGCAACACTAGACAATTGATTCATCTTGATTCGCCTTTTTGAAGATAGGGTTATATATTGTTCTGGTTACCGGTTCAGAGTTCCCCTAGCACCTATTTAATTCGGTTTGAGTGGAGTATTGTTCTGGTTACCGCGACATGACCCGATTTTCAGAAATTCTGATAAACGTAAAATTAACAACTGTTATTTTTCGGTTTTCAGTCATGATTACAACCGCGCACGCAAAGTAACCACGAATAAAAGAAATGAAAGGTCTGCCCCTGTGCTCTTTACATATTTGATTTAAATTCAAGACAGAGCTGCGCTTGGGCGTTTGTTTTGCATGCATCTGCGCTTTTTTTTTGAACATTGAAAAAGCAATCGCGCGCAACACGAGACACTATTTGCGGTGGGGCTGTACTCTATGTCATGACACGGCCGTGTGTGCCATCCGTGGTCCTGCTAGAAGTGTGAATTGGACGTCTACAGCAAGGCATAGTCCTGATGTTGAACTCTGTATATGAGCTGATGCTGCAGCGTCGAGCTTTTTGTCGTATTATATTAAAATCCCAAGGCCCAACCGAACTGTAGCACGTTCGTGCTGCTTCTAAGTTCTCACTTTTTAAAACCATACAAAAAGTATGGGTAAATAATAATAATAATGATAATTATTATTCTCGTTGAGGAGAGCCAGATTTTCTTGCTAGAGGGAGTGCATCTTAGTTTCTTTGCTGCCATTACGTTACACAAACTAAAACTAGATTTGATATTGCCCTGTGCCATGCATAAATCTAGGCGCTTTCATTAAATCGTCTTTATTGTTTATTTTCAGCCAATGTCGTCTTCTCCATGATCCACTCCGGGTGCAGAATCTCTCTAGACAATGTACCGTTTGTGGTTGTCAAAGAAACCGTCAAAGTCTGCATATTTGGAACGGAATACTACAAAAAGACTCGAGAGAAAAACAAAGACCAGGTATGTTACATGATGGTGCACTTGCGAACGTTTCAGTCTTATGCAGAAATCCAGCAGCGTTCCAAATTTAAAGATTGTGTAAAGGCAGTGTAAAGAGGATTTACTTTATGTTACTTTAGCTTAGGTTACTTTAGGTTTACACCAGAAATAAATATTCTTGATTTCATTTACAGGTTTCAAGCACCACTGAGTGGCCGAAGGAGGTGTACGAGAAGAAGCGAATTAACCTCCAAGGCACAAAGAAGAAAGGGTGTGCAGCAACAATGACTTTGAAGTGGATTGAATTGTAACCAGATTTCCAGGTACGTAATGTGCAATCAAAGTAAAAAACGTTTGCAGGTTATTTTCTGGGCACCTTTATCATGGCATTTATGTCTGCTAGCAGACATGAAACAAGCAGTTTTAAAACATTATTACATTGTCCTTGAAGTGGCTCGTGAGAAATTTGTAGCTGATGTCCACTATCATTGCTTCTACTTCTCGTGATAGTAGGGAGATTTAGTAGAGGTATCCGATAAGGATGCCTTCTCTCCCCTCTGACAGCCTTGAACACGCGTTGTGCATCGTTATGGTATCGTTATTGGGGCTAAAGAACGGTCTGGTAAAACTCCCTAATATCGGCTTTTCCTGTTGCCCTTGGTGCGCAGTGCAGGCAAATTTGTCGTGGCTTCAGATGAGGCATGTTAGACTTGGTTGACGCATGCTCAATGAAAGGTTTGTTTGAGCTAGTTGGTTAACTAGCTCAAGCAGCAGTGATCATTATGGTTTAAAACAGCGTGTCAATATGACGACAAACTGAAGACGAGACAGAAAACAGCACTGAACTAACAACAGAAAGTTTATTTCCACTATTTCTAGTATATATACGAGTACACGTGGTAAATAGCAAAAGAAACAGTGCGAAAGATAAAAAGAGTACAACACATACAGTCTCGGCATCCAAGCCGAGGCTGTATGTGTTGTACTCCTTTTATCTTTCGCACTCTGCTTATTTTGGTATTTCCCACGTGTATATATAATGGGCAAGTGGAGATAAATTTCCACTTGTTAGTTCAGCGCTGTCTTCTGTCTCGTCTTCACTTTCTTCTCATCTTGTCGCGCTGTTTTAAACCATAAAGTATGCTCAGTATACGTAACAATGCCTACTTTCTAGGTGGACCTTCCCCAGCCATGCGGCCAGACAAAAGAGGGTCGGCTAAAAGCAGACAAGGCCAAGCAGCTGCAGGAGGTGCTTGACGCAGAGCAGCAGACTGTGGCCAAAGAGACGCGGATATACATTAAAATTGCCAACTGCGGTTCCCATCGTAACCATGATTTCGAGGACATGGAAGCTTTTAGCCAAAACATGGACAGGAACATTGCTGAGCGAATTCAAATGTTGGCAAGGGAAGGAACTACATCTGTATCAGATGTGAAAAAGTGTCTGCACAATTACGTGCACGACGTACTTTTTGCAAACAAGGAAAAGCCTGATAGCAGCTGCAGGGCCTTTTTCCCAACACATCGTGATATCAGCAACCAGATCCAAGCTGTTCTTAAGACCGCTTCAGTACAGTCGATCAAGAAAATGCTAGCATCCTTATTGAAGAGATCAGGGGTGAGCAACCCTAATCGTCCATTTTCTAGCGGCCATATGCAGCACGCAGCTGCGTGGGTAGCAACGACTCGAACAACGTGGAAGAGAGCATTGCCAGCGAGTGTGAAGACACGTTGCTCTTCTGCTTCCAGACAAAGTTCATGAGAAACATGCTTAAAACGTATGGAGGCTCAGTAGTTTGCCTGGACGCAACACAGAAGACTAGTGATTATGCCTTACCACTTTTCTTGCTTGTGAAAACACCGTCGGGATACACACCAGCTGGTGTGTTTATCGTACAGTTTGAGACGACCCACTGTATCGCTGACGCTTTAGATGTTTTCAAGCAGTGGTGTGATAACTGGTCCCCACAGTACTGGATGGTAGATTACAGCAAGGCAGAAATAAGTGCCATCAAGCAAGTGTTCCCAGAGAGTCAAATCTCCATCTGTGACTTCCACAGACTACAAGTATGGCAAAGGTGGCTGCGCAGAAAGGAAAACAGTATATCCAATCGGGATGATGCCCTGAGACTCATGAAACGCTTAGCCAGTGCTTCAAATCAGGATGAGTTCGACACGGCATTTGAAGTCCTTGTCGCCTCAGAGTATTGGAAAAACGAAAAATTCCGCAGTTACTTTGAAGCAGTGTGGCTGGTCTGTAAAGGAGCTGTGGGTCATGTCTTACAGGCTGGAGTTTGATGTTGTCTTGACCACAAATAACGGCATTGAGGCCCAAAACAGGGTGTTGAAGGCACAGTATGTGAAAAGTGCCAGTGGGAAACGGTCGTTAACATCTATAATCACAGCTGTCGTCCATGGCTGCGTTCCCGACAAAGAAGTGAAATTCCATGAGGCAGCAAGGAGGCAGTGATCAGTGTACACACAGTACAGCGAAAATATTCCTGCATACCTGCACAATCGGCCTCACGGGTTTGTTAAACATATGCTGAGGCGGCTCGTTAACGCAGAGGAATACAGCCACACAGACATGAAAGAGCTGCCCACTGAAGGCATGTTCTCGGTTCATTCTGAAAGAAGTGATGATGATGTGTACACAGTCGACTTCACCAAGCCATCGTGTACCTGCCCCGACTTTAGAAAGCACAAGTACCCATGCAAACACTTTTGTGTTGTTTTTACGTACAGCGACAGGTGGCGCTTTTCCTCTCTTCCGCAGAGTTACCTCAGTCGACCGCAAATTACACTTGGAAGCTGTCTAGAATCAGAAACAGGTTCTGAGATTCCCCTTGTCAATGCGCCCAGCCCTTCTGAAGTGCCTTCACAGGCTCTTGGTACAGCAGTATCAGAGCCGGACATTCCCTTTGCCAATGAGCCAAGCTTTTGTCAAGTGCCTTTACAGCCTGTGGTTGCTATGGTTCCTGGGACAGCAGTCCCCTCAGTCTCGGAGTTGCGTAAATCTATAACCGAGGAACTTGAAACGTGCAGTTCCCTCCTTTACTGCTGCCACGACGTTCAAACACGGTTGGAGGCTAGGGGCTTATTGCAAGTCACCTTCCGTAAGTTGGCTGAATCTGTGCCACAGAGTTCTGGCCTTCACATTCGGGGCTCACCAACAAAGGGATGCTCGTCTCTGAAGCCTCTTCCAAAGAGAAGGGGCCTATAGTGTGCTGTCACTCTGCGATTGATTCGTTGATTCTTCACAGGAGCTTTGGCTCGGGCTGCTAGGAAAGGGTCAGGGGAAAACGTTAGAGATTGCCACTCGGTGTTTTTTTTTTCATTTTTTAAAGAATTGCGAACTTTACAAAACTCAATTTTTACCATGCATAACTTGAGCTTAAGCAGAGTGTTTTAAATATGTGTAAATATGTTTTAAAATGTTTGGAGCTTTTAAGGTTAATAAGCTATGTTTTATACTAGACTCCATTATACTCATGTAATTGCAATATTGGCAACGGCTGTGTATGTGTAGAAATACTGCCATAATGTTTCGTATCGGTGATTCAATTCATTGATTCTATAAAACTATGTTTTTAGGCTTGTGCTTTCAATGTATGTGTATAAACTGTTTGTAAAGGTGTATCCCTTCTGTACTTTCATGAAAGTACTTGCCTTTATACTTTTAACATTTTAATATAGCAGCTATTGTATATGAAAAAATGTTATTACATTTTTGTCTGGTGGTTACTTCAAGAAATGTTCAGTAGTGTGCTTGTAATATGCATCGACTGTGAGTAACGCACATTTGAGAGAATGCCTAATGTGCACCAAGAGTTTATTTTGAAAATGTGAAGAATGGTTACCTACACAGTAGAGCAATTTCGCCAAGTGTACTTCAACAGTGGTGACTGGAATTAGAGGCTGGCCAAACTGGCCATTTTCGAGGGCAATTATGAGAACTACCCTTTCAGCGAAATGTTTTAGGTATACATACTGATACTAGTGACTTGAGGGAGCTGTTTCATTATCCAGACTTAAAACATTTTTCAATGGCACCCTATGGTAATGGGGATATAAAAAGGGGTGGCATAAGGAACAGGAATGCACAAGAAAATAGGCAATCGTCTAAACTTAGCATTTATCAGCTAGTATTTTTCAATTAGTCTCAACATGTACTTTAGTATCGTGGAACTCGAAACAGTCAATGTTGAGCTTTCTAGTTTTTGCCCATCATGTAACGAAAACATGCGACCTGATGTATGGTGCATCAGTCGTTAGTATGGTGCGTACTACATAGCCGTTCTACGGAAAGGGGAAAAGTCTCATGAACCCTCTTTTTTGCGCCTTGTAGGTTCATTCACTTTTTCTCGTACACCTCCTTCGGCCAGTCAGTGGTCAGTGGGGCTTGAATCCTGTAAATTAAATAAAGTATATTTATTTCTGGTGTTCTGACATGCATGTTAAAAGACACACAGGTCAACTGTAACATCATGCGGCTTTGGTAAGTACAAACAACAGCAGCGGCATGCTTCCATAGTTCACACCAGGCATGTAGCCAGGATTTTGTTTGGCTTGCAATTACTGAATGAGGGGGGAGGGGAAACGCCACGGGTGGGAGAGGCGGTAAAGGACGTCCCTGCAAAACTGAAGATTTCTTGGGGGACTGAGCCACACCAACCAGCGGCTATGTGCCTGGTACACAGCCATAATGGTCTTTTCCTAAATCTATTCATTTACTAGGAACAACCTGAGGGCCCTGAAAGGGGCATTGTATAAGGGAAAATAAGTTAACAACAGCTGTCGCGAAGTATCCTCTTTACACTGCTTGCACACAATCTTTGAGTTGGAAGGCTGCTGGATATCTGCATGCGAGTGAAGTGTTTGCAAGCGCATCCATGTAACATACCTGGTCTTTTTCTCCCTGAGTCTTGTTGTAGTATTCCATTCCGAACTTGCAGAGTGACTGTTTCCTTCACAACTCGAAATGGCACATTCCCCAGAGAGATTTGACATCCGCAGTGGATTCTGGAGAAAACGACATTGGCTGAAAATAAACAATAAAGACGATTTAATGACGGCGCCTAGTTTTATGCATGGCAGAGGCAATATCGGATCTGGCTTTAGTGTTTGTTTATGGGCAGCAAATAAACCTTAAGATCTGCATGCCTCTGGCTAGAAATTCTGGCTCTCCTCAGCCATAATGATAATAATTAATAGTATAATTACCCAGACTTTTTTGTGTGGTCTTAAGTAACAACTTGCAAGCAGCGCCAAAAAACCAACATGTTACAGTTTGTTTGGGCCTTGGGATTTTAATATAACACCACAAAAAAGCTCGACGCTGTCGATTCAGCTTCTCGTATACAGAGTTCAATATCAGGCCCATGCCTTGTAGCATGACTACGGATGGCACAGACGGCCGTGTTACGACATGGAGTACAGCTATGGTGGCCGTTCTAGCCACATAGTACAGCCCCACCGAAATTCGTGTGCCGTGTTGCGCACGATTGCTTTCTCAGTATAAAAAAAAAGCGCAGATGCATACAAAACAAACGCCCAAGCGCAGCTCTGTCTTGAATTGAAATCAAATATGTAAAGAGCATAGGGGCAGACCTCTCATTTATTGTATTCGTGGTTACCTTGCGTGCGCGGTTGTAATCATGACTGAAAACCGAAAAATAACAGTAGTTAATTTTACATTTATCACAATTTCTGAAGATCAGGTCATGTCAAGGTAACCAGAACAATACTCCACTCAAACCGAATTAAATAGGTGCTAGGGGAACTCTGAACCGGTAACCAGAACAATATATAACCCCATTTTCAAAAAGGCGAATCAAGATGAATCAATTGTCTAGTGTTGCGCACTAACCGCAACTGAAAACAAGTCGTTCTGCCAGGTTGAGTCCCTGGTTAAAATTACTACTGCGTTTTACAATGTTAAATCTACACGCAGAGCGAAACATTAAGAAGCAGTCGATACATCCTTATATTTAGACGGCTTGTTCAGGTGTCTTGATGTCCGCACAGCATACCTCTCGTTGACGGCAGCCAAGGACCTCTCAAAAAGCTTATCGTCTGACTTCAGGTAGCCATAGGAGAGCGGCTCGCTCATCGTTGCATTCCGCGCATTCACCAGCGAAACAAAGCTCGCGCCGATGGTACGCGCGCCGACATTTCACACATTTCACTCCACTGAAGCGCCGCACACCGACCGCGCCGCCAAACAGAGGGAAAAAAGAAGAAAAATGGTGACACGTCATCGAGGTGAGGCTCCGCTCCTGCACGGATTTGTTGTGAAAACAGGCGCACCCTTCCTGCTTACACTGTTGCCGATACGCGTGGGCCTATCTGGGCCAGTGATGAGTGTAAGTTCCAAGTCACTTGTCACTGAATATAGCGCATTGCCTTTTCTAGTGCAAGTTTGGTATACCCAGACTGTGTGCGTAGCGTTAAACTCTCCTACAACAACGAGTTGTTCCTTCTCTGCGGCTTTACATGCTTTTTTCAGGAGGGAAATACCCCCTTGCTTTTACCTTTCGGAGAGCTGTACAAGTTAAGGATGAATACACATTTGTGTTCCTTTCTTCTAGCCAGTAGCTGTACAAACGTGTAAGGAATTTTGTCTTCCTCTAGATCAATTTGCATTGCCATAAGGTTGCGTTGTATCGCAACTGCCGTAGAAGGTTTCTTGTCGGCGTCAGTTAATTCATTGAACGTGGTATACCCAGTAATTTTGACTTGCGTGCCTGTTTCCTGTAACGCTACAACATCTACCTTGGGATCAAAGCTAGCGAGTTGGAACTGCAGTGCTGCACGCTTTTGCTTAAAGGATCTGCCATTCCATGGTATAATCTTAATAGTTGCAGCAATATTTTTTGGCGTACGGTTCTGCCCTTACCGGCCATACAGAAGTCATTTTGAAGCCCTTAGTTTTGAACACTTTGGTGGCTGTGGTGGCAAGTTGTTCGTGTTCGGGGCTTTGTGTAACGCCCTGGGTACACTCGGCTCTATACACAGCGCCTATCCTAGTAAGCTCGTGGGCTACCATCTGCTGAAATTCTGCGGTAGACATTATGTGATTGGAGACTGTCTCAGCTAGCTGAGCAATTGCTCCTTCTAACTTATCTACTCTGTCCGTAGGGTTTGAGGCGTCGGACTCCTTGCGAATGGTGTAGAACTTTGTGGAAGACGCGCGGGTCCCAGCGATTAGTTTGGAACATTCAACGACTGCTGTATAAAAGCCGACGCGCTTGACCCGCTGATCAGATTTTGACGATCGCCGACTGTGTTCGCCGCTGTCGCCGTTCTTTGAGTGTAGCCTCTTTTTGAGGGCACAAGTTCGCCCAATAAAGATTTAGTTTCGCAATTTACTGTTTCGCTACTGTATCTGTCACAGCCACTACCACGTGACATCTGGTGGAGGTGCTTGTGCGTTCATCTACCGAACGCCCCCGCAAAGCAGCGATCCAAGCCCGAGGACAAAACCAACATCGCCCAAGACCAGCGTGCTAGCCGAATGCTGCAAGGACTGCCCCCCCCCCCCCCCCGAGCACGGACTTCTACCTGAGACGACAAAGAAGATCATGGCCAAGACAACCCCAATGGCTGCCCCAGCGTCCCCCGTTATCCTGCAACAAACTCGGGACCCACCGACCTTCCATGGAGCTGCTACTGAAGACCCGGAATCCTGGCTGGAGACCTACGAACGAATCGCGACTTTCAACAACTAGGACTCCGACGAGAAACTGCGGTATGTATACTTCGCCTTAGAAGACGCCGCTAGAACGTGGTTTGAGAACCGGGAGTCCACCATGACAACATAAAACCTGTTCCGCAGCGGCTTCCTGCACATTTTTACGAGCCTCCTGCGCAACCGTACGACCGCCTTCATACACCAGACGGCCTCTACGAGTTCAAAGCCATGCCATTCGGAGTGTGCTCGGCGCCTGCAACATTTCAGCGCGTCATGGACACGGTGTTAGCAGGATTGAAGTGGCCGACGTGTCTTGTTTACTTGGAAGACGTCGTTGTTTTCGCCAGAAATTTCGATGACCACCTCAGGCCACTTGCGACAGTATTAGAGACCATGAAATCATCAGGCCTCACTATGAAGCCGGAAAAGTGCCACTTCGCTTACGATGAGCTTCTGTTCCTAGGCCAGCAAATACGGAGTACGCCCCGACTCGCATAAAACAGCTGCCATCGCGAAGTTCCCGCAGCTCATCGACAAGAAGGCAGTGCGTAGATTCCTTGGCATGTGTGCCGACTACAGGCGCTTTGTCAAGGACTTTTCACGCATCGCTGAGTCGGTAACCAAATCTAACCAAATCTGATGCCGAGTTCAAGTGGCAAACGCCGCTGGCCGACGCATTTACAAACTACAAGTCCGGACGAAAACACTCTGACGCCGACTGCCTATCATGCGCCCCCCTCCATCCCCCGCCGCAAGACGACGAGGACGACGACGCCATACTCGGAATAATAAGAGCGGAAGACTTCACTAAGCAGCAACGAGCAGACCCAGAGCTAAAAGGCCTCGTCGAGTATTCGGAAAGGAACACCGACGTAGTCCCTAGGGCATTTAAGCGTGGATTGTCTTTGTTCACGTTACAAAACAACCTGCCTGTAAAGAACCTCTCCCCAGTCCACGCCAGCTACCTTCTTGTTACGTCGGTGCTGCGTCCAGAAGTACTGCAGGCCTTACATGACGATCCAACCGCTGCGCACCTCGGATTCTCCCGACCGCTGTCGAGGGTACAGGAAACGTATTACTGGCAGCGTCTGACCACCGACGTAGCCCGTTACGTCAAGACATGCCAAGACTGTCAGCGACGCAAGACACGACCGACAAGGCCAGCACGATCACTACAGCCGATCAAAGATCCTTGCCGACCATTTCAACAGATCGGGATGGATTTGTTCAGACCATTTCCGGCGTCAATATCCGGAAATAAGTTAATCGTCGTGGCGACGGACTATCTCACCTGCTTCGCTAAAACTAAAGCTGTACCGAAAGGCAGCGCAGACGAAGTGGCGAAATTTTTCGTCGAGAACATCCTGCTGCGACGTGGTACCCCAGAAGTCCTCATCACCGACAGAGGAACAGCCTTTACAGCATAGCTCACCCATGCCATTCTGCAATACAGCCATACAAGCCAAAGGAGGACAACTGCCTACCATCCGCAGACGAATGGTCTCAAGGAGCGCCTGAACAAGACCCTCGCCGACATGCTAGCAATGTACGTCGACGTCGAGCACAAGACGTGGGATGCGGTCCTGCCGTACGGAACCTTTACTTACAAGCACAGCGTCGCGTTTTGTGCGTGACTTGAACTGGACAATGATGTGAGACCTATCAGCGTTGCGCGTAGGCACGCGGTGGCAGACCTTGATATCACCATCGTCGATAGGCTCGTTTATTGCAGAGCCAACTTTGGAAAGAATTTCAGTCACAGATTCGTCGTCTTTCCTGATTACGCCCTGTATCTCTAGAGTGGCCTTTCTTCAGTACTGCTCCATGTGAATAAGGCACCTTTCGAAGAATTGCAGCGTGATTTCCATCGCTGCGTGCTTTGTGTGGAGCGCCTCGTTCTCAGATGCAAGCCCAGCATTTTTTGTAGTCTCAGCGTTTAGTTTTTTTTTAGCTTTTCAATGCTTCCGTGAGCATACTCAATGCTCTTAGCCAAAGTTTTTACGGACCTCGCTCCGTATTTGGCGTCCGTATTTGACCAAAGCCAAATACGGACCTCGCTCCTTATTTGGCGCTCGACCGCTTCGCGGTGTTCTTTCAGCTCTGCCCTCATTTCTTCTTTTAGTTTCAAAAACTCCGCCTTCATCTCCTCCTTCATTTTACCCATTTCTTTAGCCATTCTGAAAGTTCATGCATGACGATAAGCAACACAAAGTCAGCGAATATTTACAAGAACAATTCCTTGGCAGGAGCGACGAGCGTGAAAAGAAAGTTGTGCGATTCGTGTGTTATTGGTACTAACCTGCAGCACAGGCAGAACGTGATTAACGTGTCCGGAGCAGACCCGTCGCTACTGCCAAGTGTCGGGGCCACGACAAAGAAGGTGCTCTTGTACCACCGATGCTGTGACGTAGAGGCCGATGCGACAGGTCACTGGTGCAGCCGATGATAACACCTTCCTGGTGGTAGACCATAGAGAAGGAAATTAAACAAGAGGGGACATTCTTCAAAAACTGGCAACAGGAAACACGTCACGCCTAGTTTCAACTCCATCCGTTAGTTAACGCGAGCATCAGAAAAGAAGAATGTGAAATAAACTTACAGACAACGTTTTATTTTTTTTATTCTTTCCCACTAAAGTGAAAACGTTTTGCGTGTAAATGAACCTATGCTTTGCAACTTATTCTTGTTGCGTTGCCTAGCAACAAGCTAGCGGCACACCAGACGCGCGTGCATACGTCATGCGCCAGACAAGCCGCAGGAGTGAGCGGGGCCGGCTGCGCATGTGAAGCTCGCGTGCTCGGCGACCCGTCTCTTTTGGATGTAGCCCGTTTTTTGGGTTCCCGGCGTTCTCTTGTGTTCCGTCTGCATTTCGACACCGTACACTCTAAGAACAGTTTACACCCTTTGGCTTGCCCCTTCTGCCACACAAAAATAATCGTCATCTGCCTTGATGCGTTTCCTTTCTTTATCGCTGCAAGCCCGGAACTTTCTAGTGACGAATGGCACGCGCGTTATCAGAAGGGGCACTCCAAAGGGTGTAAACTGTTCTATGCTGATAACGCGCGTGCCATTCGTTACTGGGAAGTTCTGGGCTCGCAGTGATAAAGAAAGGAAACGCATCAAGGCAGATGACGATTATTTTTGTGTGGCAGAAGGGGCAAGCCAAAGGGTGTAAACTGTTCTTAGAGTGTACCGCTGCACTACTGGACTACAGCAAGGTGAGGAATTTTGTTTGACACTCTGCGACGCACTTCAAGCACATTTAGGCTTACTGCACAAAACTAAGCAGTTATCGAAAAACAGCTCCGTCGTCCAAGGCTAGTTAATTTGACTTAATTAGTCGTACTGGGAAATGTTTGCGACGCTCTATATGAGCCCAAGCATAATTATAACTTATTTCGGTAGTTTTTCGGCACGCTCGCCGCACCTGGCTTTGTGACGAAAAGCACATTGGCCGTGTGACGCAGTTTCGCGTGTACTGAATCTTACCTGGACAAGTTTTGGCACTTTCTCTGACCCTAGACATTATTGAAACTAATTTCGCTACTTTTAGGAGTACTTTTCAAGCACAGTAGCCGCGCTCGGCGTAGTGGCGCAGTTAGCGAAAAGCAGCTCGGCTGTGTGCCGCAGTTAGTTTCGCGTGCACTGAATCTTACTGGTAGAAGTTCGTGACGCATTCTCTGACCCGAAAAAGTATTGTAATTCATTTGGTAACTTTTGGGGATATTTTGAGGCATGCTCGCCGCGCCTGGGGTTGTGAAGCTGTTAGGAAAAAAAGCAAGCCGGCCATAGTGAGTTAGTTTTGCGTGTACTGAATTGTAGTGGGACAAGTTTGGGACACATTTTATAGCCTTATAGCCTATAGACAAATACCTTATTTCAGTACTCGCGCTTATCGAAAACGCGACGAGCCATTGCCGAGAGTGATAACACGGGAGTGTTGCTCGCGCCGGCAGGACGCGTAAAAGATAACGCGGAGGACCTCAAGGACATGACGTTTATGTATTCTGTGCGACTGAAAACAGGCTTTGCACCCACAAATCTGTCTTGAGCGCGACTAGAAGACATTCTGCGAGCGTGTAACATGGTCTGGCTTAGCCTGTGTGTGTACTTGGCGTACCATCGCGTCGACTGAGGCCAAGTTGTTTTGGAAACGCGCAGTCACCCGTGTATTTCTGCTCTTAAAGCTCAGGAAATAATGCCCGGGAAGGGGGGATGCTTGAAAACCGGATGATTTCTTCACATTTTATGGAATTGTTTGAGAGGAGTCATTGCTCCGAAATGTACGTAAAAATGAATTTATCTGTAATGCCGCTCATTCACCACTTACGCACGTTTCGACTTTACACGCAATGCTCCTGATAGGTCAATATACCAAAATGATACGTGCTTGTAATTTACTTTGTTTCAGCTGATGGCATCCGGTGGAGCTTCGTACGGCAACGACTGCTGCTTACCTGGTGCCACAACTTTGGATGAATGCAGAAGTAGCCCGAAACGAGCATTTATATGGAGCAAAATAAACATTTCATCATTTCAGAAGGCGTCTTCCGTTTTCTTTATGAAATTGCGCCTGACAGATTCGGCGCTGTCTTGTAAAGGTCGTTCGCAATCATTTCTACTAAATAATGAAACGATTTCACGCCAAGGCCACGCGGGGTTCAGCAGAAGCGAAAAAAAATAAATGCTGCGCCAAGCACCGGAGCCGGCGCGGCGTGTACCAACTGGCGTTCAAAACGCGCGCGCCCGAAACCGGAAGGAGTTAATACCATCCGCTTGGTGTCCTACAGTCAATTCGGCTGCTGGGCTCTATGGGAGTGTCCGCTCTTGTTGAAATTTCTTTCTCTACGGGTAGACGATGCAATCTTGACGGTTCCGCGCGTAGCGTGGGCCGGGAGCTTGATCCTCGTAGGCGCGCAGTGGCAGCCGCCTGCAGCACAGGCAGAACGTGATTAACGTGTCCGGAGCAGGCCCGTCGCTACTGCCAAGTCAGTAAGGGAATGTTTGCAGAAGTTGATGCTGCTGATGAAATAAGTAACCTTACTTGTTATAGCTCTCTAATTCCCTATCGCCATGAACGCTTCGCTTGTCAGGCGAAACTGTGACTTTTTTCAACACACAATTCTTCTGAAACGAAGTGTGGTGAGGAAGCCACATAAGCCAAGTGAACCAAAATAACAAAAGTTAAAAGATGCTGCTACATCGAATTCTTGTTATATAATAAAAAACCGGGGACACCTAACCCATTCTTATGAGTTGTGATTACGAAAGAATTCATGTCAAATTGACCGCCGCTGAGCGGTCCTTAGAGTTATGGACTACTCGCGGCCAAGCGAGTGCGTTGAGATGCTTGTTGCGTTTTGATTTGGCCTTACCGAAGCGCAGTTAGAATGCAAGGGAGAGCTTGCGCGGACAAGGAACCCGCGGATAACACAGGCTTCCGAGAGAGAGAGGGCGATTTGGCGTCGCGCTGATGCCCTCACGCAACACCTGGCGCGCTACTACTGCAGCAGCAGGGGTTCTCCTTTGTCCGCGGAGATGTTCTTGGTCAGCGTTTCTAGTGGTTCCGAATTTGACAGGGAGGTCTGAATGCCGAGAGTGGTTTCTTGGCGCCAATTGCAGCTCCCAGCTCTGGTTCCTTAACGGATTACCTCGCGGAAAGGATTGCACCTCAGCACAGGTAACGGACATACGTCACCTGCTTGAAACGTACGGTGACAATTTCGGTGACAGGCCTTTAGGCCAAACATCTGTTGTTCACCATTACACTGGAGAGACGAGTCCTATTCGTCAGCGTCCCTATCGTGTATCGCATGCTGAACGTCGAGTCATCCAATCAGAAGTGGACATAAAGCTCCGCAAAGGGGTCATCGAGCCATCAGCCGGCCCTTGGGCTTCGCCTGTCGTGCATGTGAAAAATAAAGATGGTGCCTGGCGTTTTTGCGTCGACTATCGCCACCCTAACAAGATCACGCGAAAATACGTCTACCCACTACCACCTGTCGACGACACCTTGGACTGCTTGCACAGAACTAAATACTTCTCGTCCATCAATCTTCGATCCGCTACTGCCAGATTTCCGTTCATGAAATGGACAGCGAGAACATGGCCTTCATCACGCCGGATGGCTTATATAATTTCAAAGTCATGCCCGTTGGCCTATACAATTCTCCTGCTACATTTGAACGTATGATGTACTCTCTTCTGCGAGGCTTCAAATGGACCGCCCGTCTTTGTTACTTCGACGACGTTATTGTTTTTTCTCCCACGTTTGGCAGCCACATTAGCCGACTTGCTGCCATTCTTGTGGTCTTCAGAAAAGCCGGTCTCCAACTGAACTCCACGAAGTGTCAATGCGGGCGCCGTCAGAATGCCGTGTTCGGACACCTGGTTGACGCGTCCGGTGTTCAACCAGACCAGCCAAAATTCGCGCCGTACGCAGGTTCCTTGTGCCACGTTCTGCTTCTGACGTGCACTGCTTCGTCGGCCTGTGTTCTTACTTTCGCCGTTTCGTCAAAAACTTCGCCGGCGTTGCTGGGCCTGTGGCAGATATGAAAAAGAACACGCCATTCTCATGGGCCCGGAGGAAGCTCACGCGTTTTCCGCTCTCATAGGGTTTCAGACCAGCCCTCCCATACTTGCCCACTTTGATCCCTCCACACCAACTGATGTCCACACACTTACACACGCGGCCATGGCATGGGCGCTGTTCTCGTCCAACAACGGAATGGTACCGAGTGCGTGATAGCTTACGGCAGCCACCTGTTGTCACCTGCCGAGGGAAATTACTCCATCACCGAGTGGGACTGCTTGGCTTTAGTTTGGGCTGTCGTCACGTTCCGGCCATATTTGTATGGCCGAACATTTTCGGCCGTTACAGACCACCACGCACTCTGCTGGCTCTCTTCTTTCTGGAACCCGACAGGACGGCTTGGTCGCTTGGCTTTGCGGCTCCAGGAATTTTCATTTATTGTCGGTTACAAGACTGGATGCCTCCACAAGAACGCTGACTCCCTCTTGTTAGGGTTGGCGTCTGACACCACGTGGCGAAAGCAATTTCGCCCGACCTTCTACCAGGATTCGTCGAAATGAGGCTTGATTTCTCCTGCGATGGTTAACGTCACGCACCTTGCGCACAAAGGGCCTTCTACCACCCGGCCTTCTATCACCCGGCCTTCTATCACCCGGCCTTCTACCACCCGGCCTTCTACCAGCCGGCCTTCTACCAGGCTTCGTCGAAATGAGGCGTGACTTTTCCTTTCCTTGCTCGGTAATGCCAGAGGAGGAGGGGATCTCTCTCTGTGCCTGTCACGTGACATCGACGGAAGCAAGATCCCGCCCAAACTTGTAGAGAGCCTATTTAAGGGGCTCCGAAATGTACTTTTATATACTTGATGCTTTTCTTATTTTCTTTCATCTACCTTTGAATAAACCGTGCAAGTTTCGCACTAGCAAATCGACTCGCCCTTGCTTGGTCGCCATGGTCTACCCGATGCCTGCAGCCCGCCGACAACGCCACGCTACCCAATAAATAATGTCGGTCGAGCTTCGATAGGCAGGGGCCGCTACTTCTCGGCCGCAGTACGGTACGCTACCCTGGAGTACGCAACAAACTGGTGGCAGCGATTGGGATACGGAATCCTGGAGACCCCAACTTGGACGACAACTACGAGATCGTAGCCTCTTCGTCCTGGCGACAACGTTCGGAAGGAAGGTGTCTGGATCATGACTGCATATGGTGAGTGCACGGCTTTTCTACACTGAGATATCATTTGGCTTTTACGTATTTTTGGAAAGTACATTGCAGTGATTTTTCTTTAAACCGTTGACGGAAGTTTGAGTACGTCATGTTGTATAGAGTGAAGGTTTAGCTGCACTAAGAGCAGCCATGAACTTGAAGGCACTATAGAAGCCGGAATTGTTGAGCTTGACCAAAGAGTTGAGCCCCCCAATTGCCGAATCAAAGAGAAAGCCGGAGATCATTGAGGCGATCGAAGCGACCGGGACAGACGACGAGGAACTGCCGGAATGCCTAGAGAGCATGAAAGAGAAAGAGGAAGAGCGTAAGCGTCTAGAGGAAAAAGAAGAGCGTAAGCGCCTAGAGGAAAAAGAAGAGGCCAAGCGCCTAGAGGAAAAAGAAGAGCGCGACCGTGTTGCACGCGACGCACTCGAAATTAAGCGCCTAGAGATTGAGCTTCTGAAAGCACAAAATAGCGAAAGACCTAGCACAGAGGCACGTGAAAGTGAGCGCAGAATGACAGACTTGATGGCACCCTACGCACTAGGAGGGGACATAGGTTTTTTTCTGGTACAGTTTGAGCGCACGTGCGAGAAGGTAAAATTCGCGAGAAACACGTGGCCGCAACGCTTGCTTACGTTACTGCCACGTGAGGTAGCTGATGTTATCGTCCGCATGGGGAAAGAAGAAGCAGAGGACTACGATGAAGTCAAAGCAAATCTGCTTAAACAGTATAGATTATCAGCTGAAGCATTCAGGCGAAAGTTCAGGAAAGTCGAGAAGACCAAAAGTGAGTCATATTCAGATTTTGCATACACCTTGGAGGTAAACCTGAAGGAATGGCTCAGAGAAGAGGGTGCACTCGGCGATGCCGAAAAGACAATGCAGTGCTTTGCTTTAGAACAGTTGTACCGCCGGGTGCCAGTAAACTTCAAGCATTGGGTTCAGGATAGGCCAGGCTTAGACACTATCACGAGAGCGGCCAATCTCGCTGAGGAGTACGTAACCCGCAGTGCGTTCGAAGGCAACGAAGCTCCTAAGAAGGAGGTGACTAAATACAGACCCGACAAGCCAGAGCGATGATCGAATTCGAATCAGTATAACTCAAAGGAAAGGTCAGATTCAGTGAAAAGTAGTGACGAGAACAGCAAGGGAAGGGAGGAGTCACCCTAACAGAGGGCAGAAAGGTAAAAGAAAAAGGCTTTGGAGGCCAAGAAACCAATAGTTTGCTACAAATGCCAGCAAACTGGGCTTATCTCCGTGGGATGCAAAATCCCAATCTAGTGTTGATGTCACTAACTTGTAACGAGGAAAACCTGAAATTGCTAGAGCCGTACATTCGAGACCTCGTGGTAAACAGCAAACCGTGTAGGGTGCTTCGCGACTCAGCAGCCACAATGGACGTAGTGCACCCGTCGTACGTAGAGGAAGGCCAGTTCACGGGAGAATGTGCTTGGATAAGGCAAGCCGTGGAAACCTCCAGTGTTTGTCTCCCTGTGGCCAAGATTCGTATCGAAGGACCTTTTGGAGTACTAGACACTGAAGCTGCCGTCTCGGCACATCTCCCGCCTCGGTATCCATATTTGTTTTCTAACAAATCTGAGGATTTGCTACGACGCAGGGGAATCGGGTTTAGTGAAGGGATAGTGCAAGTCTTAGCTCGTTCCAAGGCACGGGAGCTCGCGGCCAAGGCAGTGTATGAGTGTCCAGTAGTGGAGGAAACAGGTTTGAAGGAGGATTCGTCCACCAGTACCGAACAGGACAGCTCTATAGGGGATGATGCGGAAGGTACACCAGCTAATGAAGAAGTCAGGAAAGCAGCAGAGCCTGAAATGTCTCGCGAGGCAGAATGCAGGCAAAGGTTATTGAATGTAAGCCCTGCCACATTGATTGCTGAGCAGGAAAAAGATTCCACCCTGCGTAACCTAAGGCCTGACGCTAAAGAAGGTGTAGCCAAACAGAACGTGAAGTTCCTCAAGAGGGCAGACGTCCTCTATTGAAAGTACACCTGCCGAAAGGGTGTGCAATTCGACCAACTCGTGGTGCCTCATCCCTATCGTGAGCAGCTCCTGCACCTGGTTGACGGGGGCTTTTGCACAGGGCATCTGGGCATTCGTAAAACAAAGGACCGCTTATTGCAGGAATTTTACTGGCCCGGCTGCTTTCTAGAAGTATAAGCATTTGTAAGAAGCTGCGACACATGTCAACGCATAGGCAAGCCCGGAGATAAGGCTAAAGCGCCAATGAAACTTGTTCCCATTATCACGGAGCCATTTCGCAGGCTCATAATAGACACAGTGGGACCACTTCCTGCGGCGCAGTCTGGCTATCGACATATTCTTACCGCACTATGCCCCGCAACAAAATTTCCCGAGGCAGTGCCTCTCAAAGAAGTAAGCTCGGCGGAGATCGTCGACGCGCTTTTATCAACTTCGCGCGATTAGGGTTTCCCGCAGAAATCCAGTCAGATCAAGGAAGCGTCTTTACAAGCGCACTGACTTCGACGTTTCTGGAAAGGTGCGGTATAAAAATAATCCTAGCTCACTGTACCACCCGCAGTCAAACGCGGTAGAGAAAGTCCACTCAGTCATGAAACGGCTTTTGCGAACTCTTTGTTATGAGCACAAAGCCGATTGGGAAAGTTGCTTGCCTGCAGCAATGTTCGGGCTTCGAACTGCACCGCACGAATCAACAGGTTTTTCCCCTTCAGAGCTCGTTTACGGACGCTGCCTTCGCTCCCCTCTCCGCATCGTTCGAGAAGCCTGGCAAGGCCGGGCAGACGTTCCTTCGGTCGTGGCTTACGTGCTAGAGCTGTTGGACCGTCTGGACGCTTCTCCGGAATTATCAGGGCAGGAAATGCGTAAGGCACAAAGCAAGGCTAAGCATTACTATGACAGGACGGCTCGCACGCGACGCTTTGAAGTGGGGGAAAAGGTAATGATCTTGAAACCCTCGTTGAAAACAAACTAGAGGTTCAATGGGAAGGACCGGTTGACATAATTCAGAAATTATCTGGAACAAACTACGTAATCACGGTACCAGGAAAACGAAGGACACCACAAGTGTACCATAGCAATCTACTTAAACCCTACAGGCAGAGGGAAGCCATTGTGAACATGTCCCTTAACCAACCTGAGGAAATGCCTGTCGACTTTCCAGAGTTAACAGCAGTGACGGAGACAAAAGATATTGACGAGACCATTGATAAGTTAGTAGAACAGGCGGAGTTGAATCCCAATCAAAGGGCCGAACTGAGGGAACTCGTGTTTGAATTTAAAGACGTATTTTCAGACACACCGGGAAGGACAACTGCTATCGTTCACGATATCAAGTTAACCTCGTCGGACCCTGTTCGTTCGAAAGCTTATCGCGTTTCGCCTCGTCATCGTGAAGTCATGACCGCTGAAATAAACAAGATGTTAGACCTAGGTGTAATCGAGCCAGGAGAGAGTGATTATACCTCACCTCTTATCTTAGTTGAGGTCCCAGGAAAGGAGCCGCGCCCATGTATCGACTACCGCAGGCCCAATTTAATCACGAAGGACCAGACTTATCCAATAGCGCATATCGAGGGAAGGCTTGAGAAAGTGAGAGTGCTAATTTCATTTCTACGCTCGATTTAGTCAGAGGGTATTAGCAGGTTCCGTTGACCGAGAGGGCAAGCAGGCTTGCAGCATTTATTTCCCCGATGGGAACCTTTCGTCCGAAAGTCCTGAGTTTTGGATCGAAGAATGCGACATATTGCTTCTCTAGCCTTATGGACCAGGTGCTACGAGGAATGGAGGACTTTGCACTTCCCTATCTCGATGACATAGCTATCTTTTTTTCATCATGGGCGGACCATAGGCAACACCTGCGAACCGTGTTGTGTTGTCTACGAGAGGCCAACTGAACTGTTAAGGCTCCAAAATGCCAATTAGGGCGCGCGGAGGTAGCTTATCTAGGTGATGTAATAGGGCAAGGCCATGGTCGGCCTTCCGAGGTTAAACTGACCGCAATAGACAACTTCCCGCAACCACGCACCAAGCGGGACCTCAGATCATTCCTTGGCTTGGCGGGTTATTACCAAAGACATATTCCGCGGTATTCCGAGATTGCGAGTCCTTTAACGGATGCTCTCAGAAAAACAGAACCACAAACGGTAAAGCGGGATGACGCAAAAGAAAAGGCTTTTAGTATGCTGAAGAACGCACTAACGAGTCAGCCAGTGTTGAACGCGCCCGACTACTCTAAGCCATTCATTCTTCAGTGTGATGCCAGTGACAGTGGTATGGGGGTGTTGCTCTGTCAAAAGATAGATGACGAGAACGAACATCCTGTACTGTATGCCAGTAGAAAGCTTTCAGTTCGTGAGGAAGCATACAGTGCATCAGAAAAGGAATGCGCATGCGTAGTTTGGGCGGTACAGAAGCTAGCTTGCTATATCGCTGGCTCAAGATTCACCATAGAGACTGATCACTGTCCCCTCACATGGCTGCAGTCCATGTCTACGAAAAACGGTCGTCTTTTGCGCTGGAGCTTGGTTCTTCAACAGTACACCTTCCATATTCCCTACAAGAAGGGTAAGCTTAACGGCAATGCATGACGGTTTAAGTCATTGCCCCTAGAGTAGCGAAAGCCTCATGTTCATCCGCGTTTCCGTGGCATTTTTTTTCGTTCATTCACATGTTTTTCCGAAGTGAAGCCGATTGTTAGCTGATTTTGATAAGCACGACTTAACGCTCTCCCGAATTGTCTGTTTTTAGTGTTGACGGGGGGGGGGGGGGGGGGGGGGGAGGACGCGCTTAGAGAATGGGAAAGGTGTAGCGGGTTTTCTTTTTTTTTTGAAAAGCCGGATGTGTCTCGGGGGAGGGTGGCCTTGTGCTCGCTGCTTTGTGGTTGTGGGTCCGGCACTGTTCTGGGGTGATTGCTTGCCCACGCAGGGGACGAAAAATTGCGAGACCTGCTTGCAAGAGCAATTTCACCGGACCGGACCAGGGAGAAAAGTCACCAGAGCGCCACGAGGACGGATGACCACTCCCAGGAATCATCCTACTACGAACTAAGGGTTCGTGACCTCTACGGGAAATTCTGATACCGAAACGCCGATCCCTCGTACAGCGGCTGCTGGCCCCTACACGTCGGTATCTTCCTCCCCCGCCGGAGATGCTGTTAGGGTTGGCGTCTGAGACCACGTGGCGACAGGATTTTCGCCCGACCTTCTACCAGGATTCGTCGAAATGAGGCTTGACTTCTCCTGCGATGGTTAACGTCACCCACCTTGCGCACAAAGGGCCTTCTACCACCCGGCCTTCTATCACTCGGCCTTCTACCACCCAGCCTTCTACCAGGATTCGTCGAAATGAGGCGTGACTTTTCCTTTCCTTGCTCGGTAATGCCCGAGGAGGAGAGGCCCTCTCTCTGTGCCTGTCACGTGACATCGACGGAAGCAAATCCCGCCCACACTTGTAGGGAGCCTATTTAAGGGGCTCCAAAATGTACTTTTAGATACTTGATGCTTTTCTTATTTTCTTTCATCTACCTTTGAATAAACCGTGCAAATTTCGCACTAGCAAATCGTCTCGCCCTTTCTTGGTCGCCATGGTCTACCGGATGCCTGCAGCCCGCCGAAAACGCCACGCTACCCAATAAGTAATGTCGGTCGAGCTTCGATAGGCAGGCGCCGCTACTTATCGGCAGCAGTACGGTACGCTACCCTGGAGTACGCAACACTCTCTCGTCAGCTCGTGGATCCCCGTGATCCTGCTGCGCATGATCCGGTGACCTGCGTGATGGCTTTTACTGGCATGACCGACATGCGCGCTGAACAACGTCATTGCCAGAGTGCAATCTTGCAGCACTGACGGCACGTGCCGCATATTCGTACTGCAGGACGCAATCTTCTACCACCGCAATATGACCCCTGACGGCCCTGAATTGCTCGTTGTCTTTCCTCGTTATCTGTGATCCATCGCTCTCGAACAACTTCACGATGCACCGAGGGCGGGACACCTTGGAGTTTTGCATACATACGACCCCGTACGACGCCGGTTCTACTGGCCGGCTCTCTACCGCTCGGCGCGTCGCTATATCGCCACTTGGGAATTGTGTCAGCGCC
The DNA here is from genome assembly GCF_050947875.1 of Dermacentor variabilis. Taxonomy (NCBI): domain Eukaryota; kingdom Metazoa; phylum Arthropoda; class Arachnida; order Ixodida; family Ixodidae; genus Dermacentor; species Dermacentor variabilis. The sequence goes on from NC_134570.1 coordinate 237,259,455, forward strand.
GGAAGAAACCTCCTCTGCCACCTGTCGTACGACTCCATCCAATCGAAGTTCGCTGTGAACCGTTCTTTCGCGTAGGCCTTGACCTGCTTGGCCCTTTTCCTACGATGACTAGAGGGAATAAGTGGATCGCCGTCGCTACTGATTGCAAGACACGCTACGCGATAACAAAGGCGTTGCCGACTAGTTGCGAAATAGACGTCACCAATTTTCTCGCCCACGACGTGATTCTCCACCACGGTGCACCTCGACAGTTACTTGCAGACCGCGGCCGCTCGTTCTTGTCTCTAGTTGTGGACGACCTTCTCCGCTCTTGTGTCACTGAGCGCAAGCTGTCCACCGCCTACCACCCACAAACGAACGGTCTTACGGAATGTCTCAACCAAACAATCACGAAGATGCTGTCGATGTACGTCTCGAATGAGCACCGCGACTGGAACGCCACGCTGGCCTACGTGACGTTCGCGTATAACACGTCCCGACATGACACCGGAGGATATTCACTCTTTTATCTTTTGTATGGCCGCTACCCGACATTGCCGTTTGACACCATCCTCCCTTCTGTGCCACATGTTGCAACTGAGTACGCTTGTGAAGTCATCGATCGCGCTCACGTGTCACGTCAAGTCGCCCGATCTCGCTTATTAGCCTCGCAGCATATACAAAAAACAGCGTTATGACCGGTGCCATCGCGATGTTAAGTTCGCGCCAGGTGCTTGGGTGCCCCTTTGGTCCCTATGCTGTCGGGTTGGCCTCTCCCAGAAGCTTTTCTCTCGCTGCACAGGGCCTTATGAAGCCCTACGTTTACGACGTAAATTACGAAATTACACTACTGCAGTTTATGCACCCTCAGGTTCGACGCATGTTGACGTCATATAGGTTTCGCGGCTGAAGCCATACTTCGCTCGCGATTCTTCACCTACCACGCGCCGAGACGGCGCTTTACCACCCGGGCGTCCTGTTACGGAAGGATGAAAGAAGACAGAGGAAGAAGATCGCGAGAAGCTGGCTGCTGTGTGTTGTTGGTGGTCAGCCATCTTGTCTACGCTCACTCATCCTCTATATATATTGTAAATAGAGTCTTTATATACTCCTTACATCACCGTAACAATATTCTGAACTTTGGTTTGACTTGTAAGTGTCCTTTAATCATGACCACGTGGTATTTTGCCCATTTTCAGATGTGACGTGTGGCGAAATTATGCCAAATGGGAAGTCCTGACGGGCTGGCATGGGAGCAGATCTATCACGGCTGCAGCCTCTGCTCGGACCACTTCAGAGGGGACTACGCCGACCCTATCGTGGTCGGCTGCGCCGACTGTTGGAGTGGAAGAGCGGTTCCTGATCGATTAAGGTAAGAAAAACAGATTAGTAGTGGTTGCCAATCTGTGCTTCTGTAATTCGTTATTTTCATACAGAACCACTTGATAGCGCACGGCGCACGTGCCATGAGCATGGCAAGCGCTGTCTTTGCCACGTCGTGTGATGCGGTGGCGGAGGTCATGTGACGTTACGCAGCGAAATTTGCTCCGCGTGTTCCAAGAAACTACGTGCTTGCTGGTTTCTCGTTATCACTTGCTCGTCTGCGGTGCGCGATGTTCCCTATTATAGGCTAAACTAAAAGTGGAACTGTTTTCGCTGACAATGAGTGAATGCACGTTCGCAAAATGTCGCATCTCGCTTGGCGTTACAGCATTCGACGCGGCGAAGCCAGTTCTTGCCGCGCGCTGCCATCTTTTCCCTAAGCAAGATTTGCCGCTTTATAGCAGAAATTCTTCTGGAGAAAAAGTTCCAATGCTCAGTTGACCGACAGCTTTAAGCTATTGGAAGTTATTTTGCCTTTATGGGTATTTTGCACATAAATCAAGCCAACATAAATAAAACTCACGATTACCTCATCCTTAACAAGGTGAATCAAAACTTTCATCGATCAAGAAAACTAGCTCTAAATACTGATGCCTAGTATTCTCGGCCAGCTATTGAGCAACCAGCAATGCCTAAATGTTACATGAATATATAGCAGCAGTAAAACTTGGAACAGTGCTTATTAAATTTGGGGGCGTATTTCTATTTGAAATCCTGCAACCAAATATAATCAGAACTAACGTGCATGTATTACCAGTATCATTTTACGAAAACAGACGCGTTTTTTTCTGTCCCATGCACTAGAAATTTCATAATGAAAGAGCTTTTCGTGTCCTGTTTCTATAAAAGTGAAGCGATGTCATATGGCACGCATGTGTGGTCGGTGGAATTTGTTTTACAGTGCAACATGACACTCCAGCATAGACAGGGCGCAGCGCTTGTCTTGTGTGCCCGTGTTTACTGTTCCTTGACACAACTTGCAACTTAGGCAAAAATTCGCCAACTAGCCTGGCAAAATGTTCTGATAATGTATCTGCTTTTACAGGTTCCACACCGCTGCAGCGAGGCCGAAAGCAGAAAATGTACTCACCAGAGACCGCAGGCATCATTACTCGACTGAGAGATGATACGCAAAGGTATCGCAAGCCAGCGAAGTTAAACAGCTGCCGAAAGGTTATCGCGAGTGAAGCACTAGAGAAGTTGATGCATCACGTGAGCCCAGAGTTCTACCAGTTCTTGCAATGCCAGGTGACGCTCAATTATCCCAAGAGGAAGGGAAGGACATGGGGAAATATTTCTGTAGTACGCTGGTGTGGTCACGCATTTGTTGGGTGTGTCCACTGTACTGAAAGATAAGCTAAACAGCAGTGTTCTACATGAACACTTTTGCTCTAATAAGTGTCCCATAGACCTGCTGCAGAAGTTGCGCTAGTGGTGGCTTATGGTACGCATAAATGGCGTTAATCTGGATCTCAAAAACAGATTGTGAGGAAATCCGCGACAAAAAGAAAGCTTCAAAAGCTTGAAAATAAAAAAAAATTGTCTCGCTGATATTTTATACTTTTTGTAATTCCGATAGCTCCTAGGGCGATCTCCTGATTAGCCTATCTTTACGAAATATTTCGATGTACGTATTTCAATATTTGCATAAACATCATGCAACGTATTCTTTGTGCAGACATTCATTGTTTTTACACCTCATCCTCATCTTCAAACATTATTACATAGATGCTATACATGGATTTTGGGATGCTAGAAACTTATTGAGCTTACTTCAGTAAAGGTGTTCAAGTACTAATGTTGCTCGGCATTCTTAAGTGGTTTCCGTAATGTGGCAAAAGGGAGAGAGGGGTGCTCCTTTCGGCAAAGTAAAGAACAATGTTAATAAGCAAAGAAAGCATGCTGTGCCAGAAACAAGTGTTCTAGAAAAGTTGCAATGCTTTCGCCTCCTCATTGTTCTGGCACTGAAATTCTCCTGACGCATGACCTCCAGCCAATGATGAAACTCGCAACATACCTCTAACCCCTGTCCTATGCTTGAAACAAGTGGCACGAAACTTAGTCTATAGGCTCTGTTAAAGAAAGTGCGTAAAGTACATTCAGCGAAATACAGGAAGGTATTGAAAACTATTCCAAAGAAAATTGTTCTGAGCAGGTTGCCCTAATACATTGAATTCAGCTGACGCATTGCTTTTAGCAAATATTTCTGCATGTCCCTAAGCTTCGCGTTCAATGTCTTTGTGTATCCTCTGGCCTAGCCCAACCTGTACTGACGATCAATGGCCGATTGACACCTACTTCTCTTGCACTTACTGTTTCTCAACGAAAAAACTGAGCGCTATTTGGTGTTATTGTGTCTGTGATATTTATGCCTAGATGACGATCGAACAAAGCGCATTACAATTACAAATTTTATAAAAACCTTCCATATGCTCGCATTTCGTATTGCTACCTTTTTCGGAATGTTATAGATCTGAATGCAGCTCTGGTGGTCTTACATGTTGTACTGACAAACGAAACCACATATGAAAAAGCGAACATACATTTTCAATATTATTTGCTGGGTATTTATCGCAACATTCGCACAAGGAGAGCTGTGCAGGAAGTGGATTAGGTATAGCATGTTTATTTCTTTATTTATGATACCCTCAGGGTCAACAGACATTGGGGAGTGGTACAAAATACAGAAAAAACCACAAAATTTTAACTACAAGAAACAGCACAATGTTTCTAATTATGCGATAGTAGTTATGAAGAGGCAAAATACATGTTACAAAAATACTATATATATACAATGAAGCAGTCCAGTTTTTCTAATTATACATTCATAGCTATAAAGAGGAAAACTAAAACAAGATGTTACAGAGCATTGGTAAATGAAGTCACAAATTTTTCGTGATCTTAAATTGTTACTACCAATTTGGGAAGGCAATTCTAATCATTTGATGGGCGTGGTATGTAGGACTGTAGGAATGATTCTGTTTTACACAACGGAATGCCAACTTTATGAGCATATTCCAGACGGTGCGAAAGATAATGGGGAGGAAGTATTAGTAAATCACGCAGGTAGGAATGATGATACAGTTTGTGAAAAAGGCTTAAGCGAAGCATCGCACGTCGAGAAGCAAGCGTAGGTAGATAAAGGTTAGCTTCCATTACCGTGGTGCTCGCGATTCGATTGTAATTAGAGAGTATAAAACTATATGTATGTTGCTGTGGCCAGGTGGGACAGGAGGAACTAAAGTTCGTGAAATGAACGCGCATGCAACGCTGTACGCTATGTACCGTGCCACGGCAATGGCAACAGACGAAGGAATATCCGCGGGAAATTTTGCCCCCTTTGGTGGAATCATGCTAACGTGCTAACGATTGTTTGGTATTGCTGCGGAGCGCGCGGGTCCGAGGAGCACGGTTGCGTGCAGCGCGGCGTGGTTTCGCGAGAAAAGCAAAGCCAACTTCTGGCTTCACTTCAGCTTCACAAAGAGTGATGTCAGGCCTCTCCTGAGTTTCCTTCCATCGTGCCGTGGGAGCAGGCTTCATTTTTGTTTGTTTTTCTAGTCTCGGAGTATGGCCTACCAAGCACCAGGCGAGAAAATGTCGCTTGCGACGCAGTTCCCGTGAAACCCCTTAAATTTCGTAAAGTAGTGACATTCTTCTCCTTTCCCTTCTCTCCTCGTCGTTTTTCCTCTCTTCCACACTCCCTCCTCGACCGTGACGCCGCCTGCACCGCTCGAGCTTAGCAACGGCGCCAACATGCTCTCCTCACCACTCCGTAGACGCTTCTCGAGCGAAAATGGCGCTGAAGCATGGCGCGAGGGCCCACGTGATGCTATTAGGCCAAAAGCGACGCGGAGTCGGCCTGGGCCAGAGCGCGCGAGGATGAGGCGGCATTCCTAAAAGCAAGGCACCACTTTACGAAGTTTAAGGGGCTTTAAATTCCCGTTTACATGGGGGCTATACCAGCTGACGTAGCCGTGCCTGAAGAGCATGCTGGTCACGTATGCAGAAGAAGCACGTGATCACCCGCAAGTAAAATTGCTCCAAAGCGTGCGCTGAACATTGAGAACACCCGTGCCCGAAAGAAGCATCACGCGGAATAGGAGCGTCATCGCGAAACGTGATGCCGATCGCTAATGTATGTATACAATGTAGACAGACAATCTTATATTTATTGATTGGGTTACGTACAGCCCTATAATTCAATTAAAGTTTGACAGTTACCCGCCGTGGTTGCTCAGAGGCTATGGTATTCGACTGCTGAGAACGAGGTCGCGGGATGGAATCCCAGCCACGGCGGCCGAATTTCGATGCGGGCGAAATGCTAAAACACCAGTATACTTAGATTTCATCATCCTCATAAGCCTGGGGAGAACCGGACATGCACGAGTACTTGAAACAACTATTCAACTAATTTACACAAATTCATTAATTATCGTCGGAATTAGTTATTCATAACACCTATTGCAATTTACACATTTTAGCCAGTAATTTTGCTTTGCTCGAAGAAAAGTTATCCACGTGCGAAGTTTGTTCGAACTTGTCAAGACCCCACAAGCCACACTGCATGTCACGGATGCAGAATCTCGACATTTCTACAGCCATTTAGTGACCGGAACGTACCAGACAGTAAACCTCACTTTCTAATACATGGACAACAAAGGCTTTCCCGAAAACTGCCCGCTCGCTACTTTCCTGTTGAGAATCCTGACGCTTCTGGTGGCTCAGACTCAAGCTACGCAGTACGAGGCCGCAGGAAACGAGTAAAAATGCAGAACGGAAACTCGCAGCCGGGCTTCTTCAATTTAAACGCCATGGCGTATAAAACCGAAATGATATGTTGGTCCTTGTAGCTTTCCTCATGACTGACACCGAGTCCCGCTACTCCTTCGAAGCAGTCAAAGAGGCGCTCATGGGGCACTCCATGCATCCGGTCAACAAAGTGTACCAGTTTAGCCGGTCCCAGCGCCATACGCATAATGGCCAGTGAAACGCTGCTAACCTACAGCAAATCACTACAAAATGAAGCAAAGACGTGCAAATAATGGTCAGCAGTCGTCGTTCCACATCTCATGCGTGGCCACATGATTACGGGTTTGCTGGACGCACGCACGTCGGACCAGCTTTGTCGCAACCTGAAACTGACGCTTCTGGTGGCTCTGACTCAAGCTACGCAGTACGAGGCCGCAGGAAACGAGTAAAAATGCAGAACGAAAACTCGCAGCCGGGCTTCTTCAATGTCAACGCCATGGCGTATAAAACCGAAATGATAGCGGCCTTGCTGTTTCGGGTAGCTTCCGCATACAGCGAGACCAAGCACCGCGAGCAGTCTTGAAACGGACTGCAAGGCTCGTGCGGTTGCTACAGTTACGAACGTAACTCACGCTGAATGTGTTCCGATTGAAGAGCGACCTCTAACCTATGTGTAGAAGTTAGAGGCCGGGCTGCGCTACGATCACGCTACGATCACCGTCCAATTCTCATGTAAATAAAACAATTTGTTCGCAACTCTTCGTAACAGTTGTGGTGGAAGGTTCTGGTTAATCGACACACAAATGCCTGAGAGAGTATTAGGCATATTTTTCCACCTATACCTACCTCCATTGATTGTACATAAGAGAGACATCAGATGCAACCGAATAAATGTAATGACAGCCATTATATATACAGCAGACTTTGTGTATATACGCACATATATACAGGTATCTATTGCAAATAACGAGCGTACCGAGTAATATAGTATTATAAGAAGCCGCAGATGTCACAGATACGCCCATTGCAGGGCAAAGGCCTCCGCCATATTTCTCCAAATACCCCAGTCACGTGCTAATTGTGGCCATGTTGTCCCTGCAAAATCCTTAATGTCAACCGCCCACCTAACTTTCTGCCGCCCCCTGCTACGCCTCCTTTCCCTTGGGACCCAGTCCGTAAACCTTAATGACCATCGGTTATCTTCCCTTCTCATTACATGTCCTGCTCAAGCGCCCCATTTTTTTTTCTTAATTTCAACTAAGATGTCATTACCTCGCGTTTGTCCCCTCATCCAATCTGCTTTTTTCTTATCCCTTAACGTTACACCCATCATTCTTCTTTCCATAGCTCGTTCCGTCGGCCTCAATTTCAGTAGAGCCTTTTCGTGAGCCTCCAGGTTTCTGCCCCGTAGGGGAGTACTGGTATGACACAGCTGTTAAACACTTTCCTCTTGGGGGATAATGTCAACCTGCTGTTCGTGATCTGAGAATGCCTACCAAACGCACCCCTGTAGCCCACTCTTATTCGTCTGATTATTTCAGTCTCATGATCCGGATCCGCGGTGACTACCTGCCCTAAGTAGATGTATTCCCTTACCACTTGCAGCGCCTTGCTTCCTATCGTAAACTGCGGTTCTCTTCCCCGAGACTGTCAAATATTATTTAGTTTTCTGCAGATTAATTTTTAGACCTACCCTTCTGCTTTGCCTCTCCTGGTCAGTGAGCACGCATTATTGGTTCCCTGAGTTACTAAGCAAGGCAATATCATCAGCGAATCGCAAGTTACTAAGGGATTATCCATTAACTCTTATCCACAATTCTTCCCGATACAAGTTTCTGAATACGTCCTGTAAATACGCTGTCAATAGCATTGGAGAGACGGTATCTCCTGCCTGACGCATTTCTTTATTGGGATTTTGTTGCTTTCGTTATGGAGGACTACGGTGGCTGTGGAGCCGCTATAGATATCTTTCAGTATTTTTACATACGGTGCATCTACACCCTGATTCCGTAATGCCTCCATGACTGCTGAGGTTTCGACTGAAGCAAACGCTTTCTCGTAATCAATGAAAGCGTTATATAAGGGTTGGTTATTATATTCCACACAATTCTCTATCACCTGATTGATGCTAGGACAAGGAATATGGTCTATTGTTGAGTAGCCTTTACGAAATCCTGCCTGGTCCTTTGGTTGAAAGAAGTCTAAGGAGTTCCCGATTGTATTTGCGATTACAGTAGTAAATACTTTGGAGGCAACGGATAGCAAGGTGATCGGTCTATAATTTTTCATGTCTTTGCCGTCCCCTTTCTTAGGGATTAGGATTAGGTTGGCGTTCTTCCAAGATTTCGGTACGCTCGAAGTCATGACGCATTGCGTATACAAGGTGGCCAGTTTTTCTAGAACAATGTGCCCACCCTCCTTCAACAAATTTGCTGTTACCTGATCGTCCCCAGCTGCCCTCCCCCTTTCATAGTTCCCAAGGCTTTCTCTACATCTTCCGGCGTTACTTGTGGGATGTCAAGTTCCACTAGACTATTCTCTCTTCCATTATCGTCGTCGGGGCCACTGGTATTGTATAAATTTCTATAGAACTCAGCCACTTCAACTATCTCAACCATATTAGCAATGATATTGCCGGCTTTGTCTCTTAACGCATACGTCTGATTCTTGAATATTCCTAGTATCTTCTTTACTGCTTTTAGGCTTCCCCCATTCTTGAGAGCATGTTGTCTTCTATCCATATTATACTTCCTTATGTCCGCTGTCGTACCCTTGTTGATTACCTTGGAAAGTTCTGCCCATTCTGTTCTAGCTGTAGCGTTAGAACCTTTCATGCATTGGCGTTTCTTAATCAGATCTTTCGTCTCCTGCGATAGCTTACCAATATCCTGTCTAACGATGTTCCGGTCGACTTCTACGGCACACTCCTTATTGATGCCCATTAGACTGTCGTTCATTGCTTCAACACTAAGGTGCTCTTCCTGAGTTAAGACCGCATGTCTGCTCTGTAGCTTGATCCTGACTTCGTGTATTTTCCCTCTTTCCGCTAACTCTTTGATCGGCTTCTTATGTACCAGTTTCTTCCGTTCCCTCCTCAAGTCTAGGCTAATTCGTGTTCTTACCATCCTATGGTCACTGCAGCGCACCTTGCCAAGCACGTCCACATATTGTACGACGCCAGGGATAGCGCAGAGCATGAGGTCTATTTCATTTCTGGTCTCACCATTTGGGCTCCTCCACGTCCCCTTTCGGCTATCCCGCTTGCGGAAGAAAGTATTCATTATCTGCATATTATTCTGTTCTGCAAACTATACTAAGAACTCTCCCCTGCTATTCCTACAGCCTATGCCATATTCCCCCACTGACTTGTCTCCAGCCTGCTTCTTGCCTACTCTGGCATTCAAGTCGCCCATCAGTATAGCGTGTTTTGTTCTGACTTTACCCATCGGTGATTCCACACCTTCATAGAAGCTTTCAACTTCCTGGTTATCATGACTGGATGTTAGGGCGTAGGTCAGTACCCCTTCAGTTTGTACCTCTTTTTATGTTTCACAATAAGGCCTGCCACCCTCTCGTCAATGCTATAGAATTACTGTATGTTACCAGCCATATTCTTATTAATCAGGAATTCGACTCATAGTTCTCGTCTCTCCGGTAAGTCCCGGTAGCACAGTACTTGCCTGCTTTTTAGCAGTGTATATGTTTCTTTTGTCCTCCTAACCTGACTCAGCCCTATTACATCCCATTTACTGCACGCTAATTTCTCCAATAGCACTATAGACTCGCCTGACTAGATAACGTTCTAGCGTTAAATGTTGCCAGGTTAAGATTCCAATGGCGGCCTGTCCGGACCCAGATATTCTTAGCACCCTCTGCTGCGTGGCAGGTCTGACCGCCGCCGTGGTCAGGTGCTTCGCAGCTGCTGGGGACTGAGGGCCGGTGTTTGATATTTGTATTCATTAGGAGGTTGTGACCAAGTACTGAACCAGGATGGCCAATGCTGCTCTGGTGAGGGAGTGCATTACTGGTTCTGGTCACAGGGATCTGGCCAAACTGCAAGCCTGTTGATACAATTTTATCAACACACAGATTTTTTTATCGGGCGGAATATTGCGCGGCACCGTCATTTGTGCCATGATCCTCTTGCATGCGAGGCGCATAGTCTACCTGTACGCCACCGCTGCACCCTCCCGATCACTTAGATTTAAGTGCGCGTTAAAGAACGCCAGGTGGTCGAAATTTCCGGAGTCCTACACTACGGCATGCCTCATAATCAAAAAGTGGTTTTGGCACGTTAAACTCCATGATTTCAAGTTTGACATTTTTGACACGATACAATGTGCCATGGGAGACAACAATAATGCTCAAACTTGTCAGACCTTATGATAGATAGATAGATAGATAGATAGATAGATAGATAGATAGATAGATAGATAGATAGATAGATAGATAGATAGATAGATAGATAGATAGATAGATAGATAGATAGATAGATAGATAGATAGATAGATAGATAGATAGATAGATAACTTGCATTAGAACAATAATCAGAAGAATTGCTAAAGGTCGGGGACCGTAGTCCAAGGCTCCACTGGCTCTTGCCATCTTCTCAGCTCTCTGTATCAGCTTGAGCTGGTCATCGAGGGCCGAGCTGTACAGCAGTGCCTCCCACTGTTCCCTAGTGGTTATCGTGTGGGGTGTTGTATGTTGTATAGTGTGAACTCCCACGTAATGTGGCTTAGGGTCGGTGTGGCCCCGCACCACGGACATTCGTCCGTGTAGGCTGTGGGGTGTATGCGATGTAATATGTGTGGGTTCGTGTGCCTGCCTGGAGCCTACGCCAGGCAACAGCATCCTCTGTCGTTAGATTTCGATAGGGTGGTGGATATCTCAAGCAATTCCCTCTGTGGTAGTTCACGATGGCTGAATACTCGAGGTCGCCAGGGACCGGGTCTTCTGCAGCCCACGTGATGAGTGCTCGATTATGCACGAATCCTCGAGCTGCTCTGTCGCCTGCAGGTTGCCCATGATGCCAGTGTGGCCTGGTATCCTGATGATGGTTTGGGTGGTGATGCCCTCAGGGTCCTCCTTGAGTATTTGGGATAGGACTTGTGCAGCAGGTATTCCAATTCTTTCCTGTGGGAAGTTGCGGCAGGCCTGCTGGGAATCCGTGAGGATAGTCAGTGGTTTGTTGGCATGTTAGCCGTAGCAGATAGGTAACGCGATGACCAGCTCTTCGGCTTCCGTGATCGTGCAGGGGCGGGTCGATGCAGCGGAGGTAACGTGGTCTCGGTGGTCGCATACCACTGCCAATGCGCCCTTGTTCTTCGTCCCATACATCGCGGCATCCGTAAAACAGGCCGTGGTATTTAACCTGAATTCTTTCTCCGTGTACTGGGCCTTTGCTCTCGTCCTGTCAGGGTCCATTTTGCGTGCTATCGGGGCAACGTGATACCTGTCCTGGACGTGACGAGGTATTGAGCAGGTTTCTTGGGTCCATGTTGTTGTAGCTTGCAACTCCAAGGTTGGGAGGACGTGCCGGCCCGTGCGAGTCCGCGCAAATCCCTGCTGTTGCGATACGTAAAGGGCTTCTCTGAGTTCGTTGAGGGTGTTGTACAACCCTAGCGCCAATAATTTTTCAGTCGATAATAGGCAGGTGGAGAGCGGTCTTGAAAGCCATCCTCAAAAGTGTGTCGGCCTGATTCGTCTCGGACAATGTGAGATGTTAGCAGGGCAGGCTGTTTGCGATTCTGCTCACCACCAGGCTTCTGACCAGTCGGAGGGTGTCCCTTTCCTTCATGCCTCTGTTCTTGGATGTTACGCGGGAGATCATGCGTGATATTGCCTTGGCACTGGTTTTGCAGAGTGCAAGGTTGTGTGTGGCCCACTGGTTGGACTGCAGCCACATTCCCAGCTGCCTGAGCAATGGCATATATGGCGTGAGTCCAGATTGAGGCGTACCTCGATTTTTCTTCTTGAGTCTGTGGGGACTGTGTGGTTTCCCCGGCTTCGCCAGACTCGTAGCATCTCACATTTCTCGGGGAAGCACTGTAGCCCCCGTTGGCTGAAGTACTCCTTGAGGAGATTCATTGCAGTTTGCAGACATTCTTCTTTTTCAACGAGGGAGCCTGTTGTCGTCCAGAGTGTTACGTCGTCCGCGTAGATTGCGTGCCGAAGACCTGCTACGTCCTGCAGTTTGCTTGCGAGGCGGATCATGGCGACGTTGAAAGCGTGGCTGAGATGGCAGTACCTTGTGGTGTTCCCTTGTTGGGAGGGTGGCGCGCTGGAGTCTGGACTTCTCCCATCTTCATCTCCGCCGAGCGGTGGCTCAGGAAGCTCTTAACATACTTGTACGTTCGCTCGCTGCAGTTGGTGTTGGCCAGCCCTTCCAGGATTCCTTGGTGGCTGACGTTGTCGAAAGCCCCTTTGATGTCGATTGCTAGAAGGACGTGTTCGCCGCTGCGGGAAACGTCGCTAAGAGCTTCTTCCTTGATTTCGAGTAGCAACCTTGTGTGGAGAGGACTTCGCGGAAACCGAACATGGTGTCGGCAGGTGCTTGTTGTCTTCTGTTTCTATAGCGTCGTGTTTATAATTTTCTCGCACAGCTTGCCGAGGCAGGACGTGAGCGAGATCGGTCTGAGGTTTCCATTTGCGAATTTCTTGCACGCTTTGGGGATCATGATTATTAGTGCGCGTTTCCACATCGCCGGCCCCGTACCTTGTTCACAGTGTTGGTTGAGAAAGGCTCTGAGCGCGGATATGGGCTTGTCACTCAGGTTTCTGATCATAGAGTTCGTGATGTAGTCCATGCCCGCCGCTGTGTTGCGGGTCGTGGCTGTGATGACCACTCTCATTTCGTTTTCTGTGATAGGTTCGTTCATTAGTGAGTAGGGTTGTCCTGTGTAGGGTGTTGTACATGGTTGTATGGGAGCGGGATCTCCATAGCACTTGGTCTTGATGGTGTCGATGAGGTATTGTTGGCTACCTGAGTAGGTGTGTCGTAACCGCTCCAGAGCCTTGTGCCCTTGTCCTTTGGGTTTAGTGGGGTGCAAGATGGCTTTGAGGATATGCCACGTCGTGGCCTTATGCAGGGTGCCACCCAAGGAGTTGCAGAATCTATACCAGTTCACCGAGGCGAGTTGTATGATATATTCCTCTGCTTCCGCTGTTATTTGTGCTATGCCCGTCTTCAGTTTCCTATTGTTTTTCTGTTTTTTTTTCAGTGGCGGCTGAGGCCCCGTTTGGTATCCCACAGGTGTAGCAAATGGGGATCCACGTCTGGGGTATCTTCCGTTCTGGCAATTTCCTTCGTGTGGTGTTGTTTATATCGACGGAGGTTGTCATACTAGTCTTCCTGGTTCGTGATTGTGTCGGCGCCCTGGTCTTGGGTTTCCCTGATTTTTCACCAGGCATTGAGTTTAGTTGTGCAGATCTACCTGCGTAGGTGTCCTGTCTGTAGTGTTATGTTTAATATGTAATGATCGCTGCAAAAGTTTTTGAATGTGTTGAGCCATTCGGTTCGCGTGCTTTGAGGGATGAAGGCGACTTTGGGAGTGGTGTCGCGTTTTACGCTGTTTCCTTCCCTCGTCGGTATGTTTGGGTCTGTGATTAGTGTGAGGTGACACTGTTCAATCAGTGTTTTTAGCTGGAGACCCTTCCAGTCCTGCCTCTGGTACCCCCGCAGCGTGTTCTAAGATTTGAAATTGCCTATCATTATCAAGGGGCTGTCTTTAGCGAGGCGGAGTATGTCCGTAAAGAGTTTCCCTATGTTTGCCCGCCTTTGGCTGGGGGCCAGTAAATCTTGAGGACGAAGACGCTGTTTCTTGTTGCCTTTGTGTACTTTTTCGAGAAGTACATGTGGTACACCCACGTCGTCGGTGGGTTTGTGTTGTATGGTTGTGATGTTTCTCGTCGTCTTGACTTGTGTGGTATTCTTCGTAGCCATGTAGTGTTGGTCGGGTACCGGGCTCTTGTAGGGCTGTGACCCCCGGTGAATTTGAGGAATGAGCGATCAATTGTGTCAACAGCCCTTTCTTTCTTCGGTACTCACGGCAGTTCCATTGCCAAATTTCTAAGTTTTCTTTGACTTGCCTGTGTGGTGTAGGCATTATGGGATGTTGTGATCGGTGATGTCATGATCTGGTTCGGTTCTGCCACAGATGTGGCCTTGTAAAGTTTCTGTCGTAATGTCTTTCGTAGTTTTATGGAGTGAAGCTGGTTCTTATGCATGCTGTCTACAGCGGTTTCCATCTACTTTATTGCGGCCTCTGTGCGTTGTTTTGCAGTCTGTGTGATGTGTTCCAACTGGGCGCGTGTAACATCCATGAAGGCTTGCATCCGGGTGCGGATGGAATCGGCATGGGTTTGTAGGTCAATGGCCTTGTGTGGAGCTATCTCTTGTGGTATTTCTGTGAGCTGCATCACTTGTTGTTTGAGTTGTCTGTTTTCTTGTGTGAGTGTTTGTATTTGTGCGCGCATGGTCGCGAGTTCCTGTTCAAATTTCATAGATGGTGCGTCTGTCGTTTTTTATACGAGGGCTACGGCTGACCAGTTTACCGCGTGTTCCTTGGTAGTAGTCCTCTTGAGCGAGGCTGCCTTGGTCTTTCTTTGGTGCTGCTGGGGTCCTTTGTCTTCGAGTGCCACGGTGGTTGGTGCTGGCTGCTGTGCTTGCTTGGGCGTCGGCCGAGATCGCCTTCTGGGCGACCGAATGTGAGGTCAGGGGTGAGAGCAGGAGCGGGATGTGAACCTCGGGTTGGAACCGGACCAGAAACCATAGATGCTCGAAGACTCTGAGTCGGCTAAGTTTGATTCTTCCCGCTCGGAGCTGAACCACCGCGGGCGAAGGTCAGCCGCGTTGGTCGACTGGGTGACCGGGCGCGGCTGTCATTGGGTTTTGGGTGTGGTGGTGTAGGCAGGCTTCCATCTGGGGGAATGCGCTTGAGCTTGTTGCACTCTGCTGTGGCCGTGAGATGGGTCCCTCCGCACAGGGCGCGCTTCGGAACACAAATGTGTCCGCCGTCTGGGTTAAGGTGATTGCAAACGTTGCACGAACGAACAGTTGGGTTCGGGCAGGCGTCTAGTCGGTGTCCGGTGGCCTAGAGATGGAGCAGAACTGTCTTGTGGGCTGGAACACTCGGCAAGGCATATTCCCTCCGTAGAAGTACACAAATCTAAGCACCTGGGGTCCCTCGAAGTGGAGTAGGGCTGTCCGGGATAGTCCGAGCATACGGGTTCGCACGATGCGGACTCCATGTGTGCGGATCTGAAGATTCGCCATAAGCTCGTCTTCGCCGGTGCCTGCGTCGATGACGTGTACGACACCTTTAAGCAGGACCTCAGGTGTTGATAAATGCACCTTCACAGGGTCTGACTGTCCATGGAAGGTGAGGCTGATAATTTTCATGAGGGTGACCGCCGTGGCCTCGTGAGGGGTGCTTACGATGATGATGTTTGAGCCATGTCGCATGCGGACGATGTAGTCGTCCTTCTTGCAGGTCGATGCCCTTCCGGTGGCTTGGACGATGGCCTAGGCACATGGTGAGTCTGTAGTTTTCGAACGATGAGGCCAGGGGTCGGGCGGATGATGATTTTCTTGTCAGTGCGCGGGAGTGGAGGCGCGATCCTTGCAGCCGCGTCTTCAGAAATGGGTGTTCGGCTCCGCGCTCCTCACAGGTAGCTTGCGACGTGGCTTCAGCTGCGGCGGCTGGCCCCTGGGTGAGAGCTAGCCCATATGCATAGCGCTAACGGCGTGGTTTTCGATGCCGGGGTTTTGCCGACTGTGTCTCGCTCACCAGTGGCTTGTTTTTGCAGGCGGCATTTCCGATGAAGGGAAACGACAGTTTGCCACTCGGATTCGTTATTGTGGAGGTGCACCGAGAGGAAGGGAGACGGCCCGGGCAAGCGCTCGTCAGGCAGGGGTCTCGGGTGACTCTCGGATGCAACCTTCATGGTTTCTGTGTTGGTGGGTTGATGGGCAATGGTGCCTGGATTTCGCGCGATTGTAGTTTTCCGGGCTGGGTCGCCCCCAGCGCTTACAGTCGACATGGTGGCTGCTTGCGGGTCTTCGAGCTGCCCTGCACCAGCGCTCGGCATTAGGCTAACCCTACCGTCAGCGTGGCCAACGAATAGGGCTCTCGTTCATCTTAAAAACGTCGGTTCACCGAAGTTCCGTTCCGCTCAGTCCCCTTGATGTTTACAAATATATTCCGCTGATTCCAGTGATGCCGGGAGCTTTCGGCTCTTAGAAAATTTGAAATCACGGAGCCGTCGCGAAGCACGTCTGCACGCCTCGAGCTTCTTCATCTCCCCCAGTCGTTATGGAGTATAGCGCACAACACCTTCTCAAGCAAACACGTTGCCCTGTGTGTTCTGTGAACTACGCAGGCAAACAACAGTGGTGCATGTAGTGGTGTAACATCAACTCTCCGCTCTCGCATTGGACTAAACGCTAAAGAAATTACGCAGTCGCTGCGAACATCGCCGCTCATAATCGTCAATCAAAGCAAACAGGAATAAAAATCTTTGCTTACACCGTTTGCCACAGTGCGTGGGATCTGGTAATTTTTTTTCATCTTGATACTTTTTCCTGCGCATATGGCTGCGGGCGTCGTTGCACGCAAGTCGAGGCGTAAGGTAGGAGTGCCTAAGTGACACGGCACGCGTGCACATGTTATAGGGAGCACGGTCGAGAGCCATGATACGACGCGCGAGCTGTCGCAAAGAAGGAGGACGAGGAGATGGTACGGCGTGCACACGCCTAGCGTTTCAAAGAGCTGGCTGGCTTTGGGACGAGACAAGGAAGGAAGGAAGGAAGGAAGGAAGGAAGGAAGGAAAACTTTAATGCTCTATTTACAGCTTTCAGCCGCTAACAGAGGTCTTCATGTTTTACTGAAGTCTCCGTCGTCTTGAGTGGTCGGCGCCCCTATTCCAGAGCACCGCTGAGCCGGGCCACTTTGAGAGCGTGTTGCACCAATCCTTTTTGGACTGTGAGCGAGCCGCTGGTGAGCAGGTCCTCCCACTACTCCGCACTGGGTGTTTTTTCTTTGTGGAAAGAGAAGTTATTTCTGCACTCCCATGTGATGTGATATAGGATTGGGATGGCCCCGCACCATGGGCATGTGTCGCTGTTTTGACTGGGAAACATTTTATGTAGGATGTGTAGATTGGAGAATGTTCCTGTCTGCAGCCTTCACCAGCCGACTGCTTCGTGTTGTGTTAAAGATGGGTGGGGTGGTGGATATATTATCCTTTTGTCTCGGTAATGGTTTAGTATTTCCGCGTGCGTTGGTTCCACCGTCATAGTGGTACCCGGGTCCACTGACTTTCCCACTCGGTATGTGAGCTCGCGAGCTAGACTGTCGGCCCTCTGGTTACCCTCTATTCCGGTGTGACCCGGCACCCAGAAAATCGTAAGCAGTTTTTTTTCGTTCGGAAGCCCTGCCTCGAGGAGGATTCGCAGCGCCTCTTTGTTGATTCTACCTGCCGTGTAATTTCTGCATGCTCCTTTGGTGTCGTTGAGTATTATCAAGGATCTGTTTCTACGGTAACCCTCCGCCGCTGCTAAAGCCACAGCTGCTTCTTCCCCCTCTGTTACCGTGCAGCTCCTTAGGGTTGCGCTGCTTATCAGCTCTCCCATGTGATCCACGGTCACTGCCGCAACTCTATGTTCTTTGGTGTTGTGGTCCCACGGATATAGGGCTGCATCCGTGTATACCACATTGTTTTTAGTGGCCAGGTGTTTTTCTACGTATTCTGCTCGCGCTTCTCTTCTGGCCGCATGCAGATTCGGGTCCAAATTTCTCGGTAGAGGGCTAGCTTTCAGTGTCTGGTGAAAAGAGCCTGGTATGTTAGCCATCCTATCCTTCGTTGCATCTATGTTTTTATAGCCTAATCTTTTAAGTAGCGCCCTGCCGGTGGTTGACTGCTGGAGCCTATACAGCTGCGCACCCAGTTGTGCCTCCTTGAGCTCTTCAAATGTGTTGTGGATACCTAGCTTGAGTGGCTTGTCGTTTGACGTGTTTCTGGGCAGATGCAACGCCGTCTTGTATGCTTTCCTGATGAGAGTCTCGGCTTGTTCTCTTTCTTGTTGCGTCATGTAGTGGTACGGGAGTGAGTACGTGACCCTGCTGACCGCCAGGCTCCCGACCAGCTTGATCGTGTCCCCCTCCTTCATGCCACTCCGTCTTTGCGACACTCTTGTGATCATCCTGCTGACTTGCTCCGTCCATCGCTTGAGCAGGCCTAGCGTGTGTCCGCACCGTTTGCTGTTCTGGATCCACAGGCCGAGGATGCGTATTATGTCCTTCTCTGGTATGACTTGACCTTTATGATACACTTCTTTCTTTTCCTTGGTTGTGTTCCTTCCAATCCTCAGAATTTCTAATTTCTCATTTGAGCACGCGAGGCCACTCTCCTTGACGAATAGTTCGAAGCATGTTGCCGCCTTCTGAAGCTTTTCTTCTTTTTGGCCCAATGATCCTTGATTTACTGAGACCGTGATGTCATCCGCATACATGGCGTGCTGGATGCCCTCGATCTCGCTCAGTTTCTGGGCTAGCCCGATCATCGCGATGTTAAAGAGAATTGGCGAAATGACCGCGCCCTGCGGAGTACCCTTGTTAGGCGCGCCAAAGGTATCACTCCGCAGGTCTCCGAGTCCTACTGTCGCCGTACGCTTTGACAAGAATGCCCGCACGTAATCGTGGACCCTTTTGCCGCAGTTGGTCTTGTTTAGCCCTTCCATGATGGCTTCGTGGCTGACATTGTCAAAAGCCCTTTGAGGTCTAGGGCCATGACTATGTTCTCGGCTGCTTCGGGGATCTTGTTAAGGACCTCTTCCTTTATTTGTAGCAAGACATACTGTGTTGACATGTTCGCCCGGAAGCCAAACATGCTGTGGGGGTACAGTTCGCTGTCTTCTAGGTGCCGCTGTATTCTTCTCGTGACCACTCTTTCGTAAAGCTTGCCGAGACACGAGGTTAGCGAGATGGGCCGCAAGTTTCCTATCTGTAGCTTCTTCCCGGGTTTGGGTATCATGGCCACTTCCGCCTGCTTCCATTCTTTTGGTACCGTGCCGGCTTCCCACTGCATATTGAGGTAGTCCGTGAGTTGGGCCACCGCTTCATCGCTGAGGTTGCGGATCAAGGAGTTCTTAATTTTATTGGCTCCTGCTGCCATGTTTTTGGTGACTGCTGTGATGGCGGCATACACCTCTTCTCTTGTAATTGGCTTGTCGAGTTCCGTGTTCTCCGTTCCCTGGTAGTCCCCTTCGTATTTTTGCGCCTTGTCCAGGCCATAACGCTTGATCCGAACTTCCTCTAATAAGTCCTCGTCTTGTCCCTCATATTGGTGGACGAGCTTTTGAAGTGCCTTGTTGCTCGCAGATTTGGTTTTGGTTGGGTCCATGAGTGCCTTGAGTATTCGCGACGTTTTGGCTGTGCTGAGCGTGCCGTTTAGTGAGCTGCTAAACTGCAGCCAATTGCCAATTGCGCTGCGTATTCCTCTGCCTTCTGGGTGACTCCAGCAATTTTCTTCTTTAGCGTCTTATTTAGCCTCTGTTTTTTCCATCTCTTGGGGAGCCCGCGTCGCGCCTCCCATAGCTTGAGTAGCCGCGGGTCCACTTGAGGTGTTTGTTCCGTGCTGTCCATTTCTTGCGTGTATTGTTTTTGTAGTTGCTGTAGCTGTTGGCACCATTCTTCTATTGAAGTAATCTCCCCCTTCATGTGTTTACTGTTCTTCAGAAAGGCGTCCCAGTCCGTTATATGGGCTGTGCCAATCTTCCTCTTGATGTTCTTGGCTTCTATAGTTATCTTCAGTACGTAATGATCGCTGCCTAGGTTCTCCAGCAAGTTTTCCCATTCGACCTGTTTTGCTCCTCTAACGTACGTTAGGTCGAGGCAGGTATCTGGGCTAACGCTGTTGCCTAGACGCGTTGGCTGATTTTCGTCCGTTATGAGCGTGCAGTTTGTGTGCTCCGCTGCCATGCTAACTAGTTGCCCCTTCCTGTCTCCTTTCTTATACCCCCGCTGGGGTCCCGCGCATTAAAGTCCCCTGCTATAAAAAGGGTGTTCGATTTTGCTAACATGTTTGCGACGGTTAAAAGTTGGTAAAGTTGCCATCTTTTTGTCTGGGCGGGCTGTATAAGTTTGCTATGAACGTGCTTCTTGCATTATGCTTTTTCTTGGGTATCACCTCAGTTATCACGTGTTCTATCCCGGTATCTGATATTTCGCAATGTGCTATGGTTACTAGTTTGTTGCTAATTAGTGTCGCCGTGCGGCCCTTCTCCTGGCATGTATATCCCCTAAGTGTTGGCGTGACATTTGTCTCTTGCAACATGATGATGACTGGGGGTGCGGTTCGTGTGTTTATGTACTGCTGCAGGAGTCCCTGCTTACGCAGGTATCCCCTGCAGTTCCATTGCCATATCCTTAGTGTGTTTTGTCCGGCCATGTTGCATTGTTATTGTTTTGGCTTTCGGATCACAATCTTCTTTCGTGATAAAGCCTGTCCCTGGCTTCGCTTGTGATTTTCTGTGTGTTTTGACTTTTTATGTAGCTGCGAAAAGTCTGTTCCTGCAGCGCCATTTTTTGTTGCATCTGCGCAATCTGCTCCTGCATGACGTGCATAAAGGTTTCCATCTTTTCTTCTAGGTTCTTTTCCCCCGACTGTGTTTGTTGTATCTGTTGTTCGGGCACGGGGCTAGGGGGCAATATGGGTGGGCTGCCCTTTCTTTGTGCCTGTAACTCTCTTATTAAATCATCGATTCTTTTCTTTTGTTGCCTGGTTTCCTCTAGGCTTAGCTCTAGCTCCCTTCTGAGCGCCTTGTTTCCCCCTATTGTTTCGTGTCATTGCTCGATTGTCCCGAGTGCGGACACAGTGATTTGGGAGAGCCCGTTCCCCATACCACCTTGACTCCGCCTTTATTCTGCTGTTGTTGTTGTTTCGGCGGCTCTTGGTTGTTTTGCTTTCCCAGGGGTGGAAAGGACTCGTCCCCGAGTCTGCCTCCGCCTAGGCTGCGGCTCCGTCCCCGGTTCCGGCTCCTGCTCCTGCTCCGTGACTGGTTCCAGGCCCCGGCCTGGCTGCCACCTCGGCTCCGGGACTGACTCTCGTCACCCTTTGAGCTGAAACATTTCGGTCGGCGTCTCCGGCTCGGAGTCCGGCCCCGTCGCTGCTGCTGCTGCTGGCCATGGTTGCCCGGCGGCGGGCGCCCGCGTAGCTCCTCAGCGGTTTTGAGCCGCATCCTGCAATCTCTGGTGCCGGTCACATGTTCGCCCCGCATACCATGCATTTCGGTTGGCATTGGTGTCCGTCGATGAGATTGCTGATTCCGCAGCTTCTGCAGGTTCTCGCCTCGGGCGTGGGGCATACGTCCGATCGGTGTCCCTGCAGGCCGAATACATAACAGCATTGTCTCGTTGGCTTGTATGGGTAGGTCTTCTACTCGCCGGCGCTGAAGATGACCCACTTCGGAATGCTTGGATCGTCGAAGGTGATGAGTGCTGTCTCGGTCTTGTCCAGCATTCGTGCTGCTAAGATCTCGACTCCTTGCGTACGTAGTCTTAGCTTCGATTCCAGTACGTCCGATGGCATGCCCGCTGGCAATCCGTGAATTACCGCGCGCTTGACGTCGCCTAACATGGCCACATATGCCTGTACTGGGTAGCTCGTTCCTCCAGAGGGAAAGCGCTCGATCTTGCGTATTTCGTTTGCTGCTTCTTCTTCGGAGGTGCTCGCGATCATTATGTTCGAGCCCGGTCGGAGCCTGACCCGAAAATCCTCCTCCTTGATTCTTCCTCCACACGCTTCCACGATGACACACGTGGCTTGATACGACTTCATTGCCTGAATTTTGAGTCCTCCACGTGGTCGGATAATGATCTTGGTGTCGTCCATCGGGAGCGGCGGTAGCTTCTGCCTCGGCTGCCGCTGTGCTCCTGGTTTAAGTCCTTGAGCCGGCGTGCGCCCTCCACCGGATTGTGTCATCCCGCCGGCAGCTGCGGCTGCCGGCGCCATCTTGCCATTGCTCTTCATCGCTTGGGGCCCCTCTGGCTTCAAAATGGCGTGGCCCTTGGCAGCGCGCTGGATTATTTTCTTGTATCGTCCGGTATGGTATATCTGCCAATTTCTTTCTTCGTCTCGCACCAGGCTCTCGTCGTCGCTGTCGTCCTGTTGCTTGCTTGCGTCTTCCATGGCTCCTTTCAGGCCGTTCCCCGCTCCCTGCGTGCCGGAACTCGTGGTCGCCGGCGCGGCCTCCATCTCTTGAGTTTCCGCCTGATCCTGGGCAGGGCCAGCTCCAAAATTATTTGCGGCAAGGTTGTTTGGTGCCCGAGATGCCATTCCTGTCTTCCCCGAAGGCCTTCGGCTTGACAGGGCGCCCGCTCGGGGCGGGGTCCGCTAAGCCTCGCGCTAGCCTTAGCTCCCCAGCCATGAGGTCGTGACTTCCAAACCCGATAAAAGTCCAAAAAGTGGGCCTACCGAGCTGAATTCGGTGTCCCCGTAGTCTTGATGCTTATCTTCGTCGATCTTGCTAAAAGATTTGGTGGCCCGGTAGATTTGCAACGTCGAAAGCTTCGAAAATGCGCGGAGCCCGTGCGACATGCGTCCGCTCTCTTCCTGGAACGAGAGAAGTAGGCATGGAATCGTGGCCTAAGGAGGAGGAAGAAGAAGCTGAAGCTCTGTGGGGATGACAGCTGATGTAATGGTGTCCTCGTCTCGGTCAGCAGGAGTAGGAGCAGCGTCGTCCATGGCTTGTGTTCGAAAAAAGAAAAGTAAATGTCGTGGGTCACCACTTGTTCAGAGCTCGGTTTAGTTGGGGCAAGTAATAGACATTTTGACAGGTTGAGAACGGACAGTTGACTAGCTTTATTCAAAAGTAAAGAAAGTTTTGCCAAGTGGCTGTGGTGGCGTCTCCGTCGGGCGAGCAGGGGGCAATGACCCACATGAAGAGGCACGGCAAACGGGACAAACTGGCTTTTCGTGCAGTGGGCACAACGCATAGAAGGACGGTAGCTACAATTTCTTGCATACACAATAAGAAAATATTCTGTTGGTCCATTACACATTATGCCTGTAAAGAAAAGGTACACATAGAGTTACACAAGCTGTTCATGGATGTAGTGCTACACGTATTTTCGTTGCAGTGCGGAAGAGCGTAGTGCGAGTGCCAGGATTTGGATAGATGATCGTGTTCGGCTGCTGACATCTGTGTGTATCATAACAAGTTATAATAGTGGTAGGGGCTCAAATTACTTGCCAAGTGTAGTAGGTGATGCGGAATAAACCTGAGATTATAAGCTAGTTGTGCCCATTGTTGTTTGCGTGATTGTTTTCAATTCCATTTGCTACCTGCCTATCTCATATTCATTCCAGTTACCTCGTTGTCATATGCCAAGAGGGCACACGCCAGTGAATGAATAGAAACAAAGGAGCCCGCTCAAGGGCTCTGGCGGCTTGCACAGAGATTGCGATCTTCAAAAAGAAATGGAGCTCTGTGAGTCTTTTATATTATTGCTTGGTTGCAATAAGGTACTGGCTTACATTTCCTGCTTTTCATTTTCAGCTACTCTGATGGTCCAAGACAGGATGTTCATGTCCTTCAAATACAGTACAAATAGAAACTGACCTTCTTGTGTCTTTTTTTCAGTCTATCCTAAGTATTGATACAAGTTTTACGGCGTAATAATTATTACTGCCGGAAAAACATTCGCTGGTTTTAGAGAGAAAAAGAGAAAGCTCAGCAACAAAAGTTGAGCTCCTGATACCCAAACGAGAACCAATAAGGTGGTTTTGTTCATTATTCTGGCTAAGATATTTATTTTAGGTTTATGTTATAAAGAACTCTTGACTGTATGAGTTCCACTTTAATTAGACTACTTAAGAGATGCCTAAAACGCTGGGGAATGCTGCACAACACTGAAGGAAAAAAATTACACACCCGAGCACCTGTAGCAAACGCTGGTATTGTGATTCCTTCCATGTATTTTTGTTCCATTACTTTATGACATTTTCATTATTCACCAAAGCTGCTGTACAGCACAGCAACCATAGAAATTAATTACTGTGTCATTCTATTCACGATTTCTCACAAGCGAAATCCCTCATGCGGCAGGTACGGTTCCGACCCTGTACTGGCATGTTACGTTTATATACCTGTTTACACATCCATGGTACGGCATTGACAATGTCGGGATGTATTAAGGCTTTAGGTGTTTTCGTTAGTGGTACGGTATTGACAATGTTGGGAAGTACTACGGCTTTAGGGGTTTTCGTTCTTGGTACGGTATTGACAATGTTGGGAGTTACTACGGCTTTAAATGTTTTCGTTCGCGGTACGGAATTGACAATTTTGGGAGGTACTACGGTTTTAGGTGTTTTAGTTTGTGGTACGGCGCTGACAATGTTGGAGGTACTACGGCTTTAGGTGTTTTGTTCGTGGAGCTGGTACGGCATTGAAAACGTTGGAATGTACTAAAGCTTTAGATGTTTTCGTTCGTGGTACGGCATTGACAATGTTGGAGGTGCTACGGCTTTAGGTGTTTTCGTTCGTGGTACGGCTTTGACAATGTTGGAGGTACTACGGCTTTAGGTGTTTTCATTCGTGATACGGCTTTGACCATGTTGGAGGTACTACGGCTTTAGGTGTTTTCGTTCGTGGTACGGCATTGATAATGTTGGGATGTACTAAGGCGCTTTATATGTTTTCGTTCGTGGTACGTCATTGACAATGTTGGGGTGTACTAAGGCTTTAGGTGTTTTCGTTCGCGGTACGGCATTGACAATGTTGGGGTGTACTAAGGCTTTAGGTGTTTTCGTTCGCGGTACGGCATTGATAATGTTGGGAAGTACTACGGCTTTAGGTGTTTTCGTTCGTGGTACGGCACTGACAATGTTGGGAGGTACTACGGCTTCAATGGTAGATTCTTGTGGTACGGCATTTGTAATGTTGGTCAGTAAGTACGGCTTCAGAAGTTTCTGCTTGTGGTACGGCATTGGCAATGTTAAAGGGACACTAAAAGCACCTTCGAAGACCTGGGCAGCAATCATAGAATAATAGAAATCAAGATCGAAGAAGCCGCAGATGCCGAAAATAATAGATCCGTTAAATGAATCGACTGTGGCAAGTTGCGCAAAATAAGAGACGATAGGAAACAAGAGCCGATCGAGAACATAGCACGTTGGGCTAGAGATGTCATCAAAGACGTAAGCGTAGCCACTCACACTATTACTCCAGACCAACTGGTAGAGAAGATTGATAGTCGTCTCGCGCATATGTGGGCGGCGAAAGAATCGTTACAACATAGGGGATATAGCAAAAGTACAATAGAAGTCAACATAAGCGAATAGCCGAGTTAAACAAAAAATTGCGGAGCATAGCAAGCAGTTATGCAAGCAACAATGGAATGAGTTCTGCAATGCTATGGATTTACATATCTTTGCTAGCCCGACGCGGCGCATACTGAAATACCTGCTAGTACCCGGATAATCCCAGGATAGCTCAAAAACCTCATTTGCGAAACGTAGCGCACGGACACAAAAGGAAGAACTGTGAACTCTTGCTGAGGCAAGCGCTACATACCTACACCCCAACCCAATCGTCGAACATCATCATCATCATCATCATCATCATCATCATCATCAGCCTGGTTACGCCCACTGCAGGGCAAAGGCCCCTCCCATACTTCTCCAACAACCCCGGTCATGTACTAATTGTGGCCATGCCATGCCCGCAAACTTCTTAATCTCATCCGCCCACCTAACTTTCTGCCGCCCCCTGCTACGCTTCCCTTCCCTTGGGATCCAGTCCGTAACCCTTAATGACCATCGGTTATCTTCCCTCCTCATTACATGTCCTGCCCATGCCCATTTCTTTTTCTTGATTTCAACTAAGATGTCATTAACTCGCGTTTGTTCCCTCACCCAATCTGCTGTTTTCTTATCCCTTAACGTTACACCTATCATTCTTCTTTCCATAGCTCGTTGCGTCGTCCTCAATTTGAGTAGAACCCTTTTCGTAAGCCTCCAGGTTTCTGCCACGTAGGTGAGTACTGGTAAGACACAGCTATTATATACTTTTCTCTTTAGGGATAATGGCAACCTGCTGTTCATGATCTGAGAATGCCTGCCAAACGCACCCCAGCCCATTCTTATTCTTCTGATTATTTCCGTCTCATGATCCGGATCCGCCGTCACTACCTGCGCTAAGCAGATGTATTCCCTTACGACTTCCAGTCCCTCGCTGCCTATTGTAAATTGCTGTTCTCTTCCGAGACTGTTTAGCATTACTTTAGTTTTCTGCAGATAAATTTTTAGACCCACTCTTCTGCATTGCCTCTCCAGGTCAGTGAGCATGCATTGCAATTGGTCCCCTGAGTTACAAAGCAAGGCAATATCATCAGCGAACCGCAAGTTACTAAGGTATTCTCCAGTAACATTTATCCCCAATTCTTCCCAATGCAGGTCTCTGAATACCTCCTGTAAACACGCTGTGAATAGCATTGGAGATATCGTATCTCCCTGCCTGACGCCATTCTTTATTGGGATTTTGTTGCTTGCTTTATGGAGGACTAAGGTGGCTGTGGAGCCGCTATAGATATCTTTCAGTATTTTTACATACGGCTCGTCTACACCCTGATTCCGTAATGCCTCTATGACTGCTGAGGTTTCGACAAAATCAAACGCTTTCTCGTAATCAATGAAAGCTATATATAAGGGTTGGTTATATTCCGCACATTTCTCTATCACCTGATTGATAGTGTGAATATGATCTATTGTTGAGTAGCCTTTACAGAATCCTGCCTGGTCCTTTGCTTGACAGAAGTCTAAGGTGTTCCTGATTCTATTTGCGATTACCTTAGTAAATAGTTTGTATGCCACGGACAGTAAGCTGATCGGTCTATATTTTTTCAAGTCTTTGGCGTCCCCTTTCTTATGGATTAGGATTATGTTAGCGTTCTTCCAAGATTCCGGTACGCTCGAGGTCATGAGGCATTGGGTATACAGGGTGGCCAGTTTCTCTAGAACAATCTGTCCACCATCCTTCAACAAATCTGTTGTTACCTGATCTTCCCCAGCTGCCTTCCCCCTTTGCATATCTCCCAAGGCTTTCTTTGCTTCTTCCGGCGTTACCTTTGGGATTTCGAATTCCTCTGGACTAATTTCTCTTCCATTATCATCGAGGGTGCCACTGGTACTGTATAAATCTCTATAGAAATCCTCAGCCACTTGAACTATCTCATCCATATTAGTAATGATATTGCCGGCTTTGTATCTTAACGCATACATCTGATTGTTGCCAATTCCTTGTTTCTTCTTCACTGTTTTTATGCTTCTTCCGTTCCTGAGAGCATGTTCAATTCTATCCATATTATACTTCCTTATGTCAGCTGTCTTACGCTTGTTGATTAACTTCGAAAGTTCTGCCAGTTCTATTCTAGCTGTAAGGTTAGATGCTTTCATAGATTGGCGTTTCATGATCTGATCTTTCGTCTCCTGCGATAGTTTGCTGGTATCCTTCCTAACGGAGTTACCACCGACTTCCATTGCACACTCCTTAATGATGCCCACAAGATTGTCGTTCATTGCTTCAACACTAAGGTCTACTTCGGAAGTTAAAGCCGAATACCTGTTCTGTAGCTTGATCTGGAATTCCTCTATTTTCCCTCTTACCGCTAACTCATTAATCGGCTTCTTATGTACCAGTTTCTTCCGTTCCCTCCTCAGGTCTAGGCTAATTCGAGTTCTTACCATCCTGTGGTCACTGCAGCGCACCTTGCCGAGCACGTCCACATCTTGTATGATGCCAGGGTTAGCGCAGAGTATGAAGTCTATTTCATTTCTAGTCTCGCCTTTCGGGCTCCTCCAGGTCCACTTTCGGCTGTCCCGCTTGCCGAAGAAGGTATTCATTATCCTCATATTATTCTGTTCCGCAAACTCTACTAATAACTCTCCCCTGCTATTCCTAGTGCCTATGCCATATTCCCCCACTGCCTTGTCTCCAGCCTACTTCTTGCCTACCTTGGCATTCGAGTCGCCCATTAGTATAGTGTATCTAGCTTTCACTCTACCCATCGCCGATTCCGCGTCTTCATAGAGACTTTCGACTTCCTGGTCATCATGACTGGATGTAGGGGCGTAGAGCTGTACAATCTTCATTTTGTACCTCTTATTAAGTTTCACAACAAGACCTGCCAACCTCTCGTTAATGCTATAGAATTCCTGTATGTTACCAGCTATATTCTTATTAATCAGGAATCCGACTTCTAATTCTCTCCGCTAAGCCCCGGTAGCACAGGACGTGCCCACTTTTTAGCACTGTATAGGCTTCTTTCGGCCACCTAAATTCACTGAGCCCTATTATAACCCGTTTACTGCCCTCTAATTCCTCCAATAGCACTGCTAGACTCGCCTCACTAGATAACGTTCTAGCGTTAAACGTTGCCAGGTTCATATTACATAATATTAGGTTCATATTACAATTATTTAGTATAAGGAAGGAGTACCCATATTCAAGGACTATATCGGGACCTCCTGCACAAGAACCATTATGGTATTCAACATCCCAGAGCAACAGTAGTACAAAATAAGGTAGAACACAAGCAAAAATAAAATAACGTTACTAGAATAAAATACAGAATTGATTGCAAAGAATAACAAGGTTTCGCATACCTCATGGTTACAAGAAAAACTGCATAGTGAAAAATTAATAACAGTTGATTCGCATTGATACAAGAACAAAAAAATTACCGACGATTACGTTACTTCCTAATGCGAAATTTGAGCGCAGCAAATAAGCTGTTTCACCTTTTGGATAGATTGAGGCAAAGAAATCGAGCAACACATGTATGCGCTATCGCATAATTTTTTTTTATTTTTCACACGTATTCCTTTAACAAAGACTCCACTAACAGTTCTTGACAGTCATGAAGGAAGCTTTGTGGTCGGAGAAATAGACTGATATATGTTCGACTTGGTACACCAATGCTTGATTCTCAAAGACGAGATCTATACAAGTGCCTCGCGAGGTTGTCACAGCCGTGGGGGAAGCAGAGGCTAAGCGCCGCCGCCGAGAAGACCCTGCCGTTCGCGCCGCCGAAGCGGAG
The DNA here is from genome assembly GCF_050947875.1 of Dermacentor variabilis. Classification (NCBI taxonomy): domain Eukaryota; kingdom Metazoa; phylum Arthropoda; class Arachnida; order Ixodida; family Ixodidae; genus Dermacentor; species Dermacentor variabilis. Next base: position 237,288,665 of record NC_134570.1, read on the forward strand.
GCTCATCGCCGCCGTCGAGAGCAACCAGCAGTAAGCGAGGCTGAAGCAGAAGCTCATCGCCGCCGCCGAGAAGACCCTGCAGTTCGCGCCGCCGAAGCGGAGGCTCATCGCCGCCGTCGAGAGCAACCAGCAGTAAGCGGAAGCGGAGGGGGGCGGCGTGTACACCCAGCGGCAAACGATGGGGGCAGAAGCGCGCGCAGCAAGCGGACAACACGATAAAGGGAGGAGGGAAGAGATAGCAGCGACTGACTGATGCCGGTGACGGCGATAGTGAGTCAACCCCAGCTATCCGCCACACAAGAACAGGGGGGGGGGGGACCCTTTCCTCCTCTTTCTGCATGGCGGCGACGGTGTTCTATGCAGTCACGTTATCTTGACTCTCTAGCGGCGTCAGCGGCATCCAGCGGTATCAGTCGGTCGCTGCTAGCGCGGGGGGGATGAAAGGGGGGCGGAGCTGGTTACGAGGCCGACGACGACGCCGACGACGACGCCGACGCCGACGACGACGCGAAACCCAGGAACGGACGCCAAAGAGCTGCGCTCTAAAAATAAACCGTACAAAACATTGTTACAGTAAACCTTCTCGTTAGTCCGGCAGTAATAAATGCATTTTAGTTATCTTTTAAATTGGTGTTAAGATCCTTCATTTTTATTGTGATTGGAAGAGCCTTGCATTATATGGGAGTGATTTCTAGTCTATTTACTACAGTTAGTGCCGACACATAGTGAAAGAAAATTATTATTTAACGCGAATTTGGTGGTACTATAAGTCATCCGGTTGGATGGTGAAAATGTGATCGGTAATAGCTCAATATTCACACATCTGTAGTAGAAAATACGTAGGTTGCATTTGACAAGAAGTAAAAGGAATTAACTTAGGGGGCCCATTTTTATTATTCGTAAGAAGCCGACAAACAAAGACACCAAGGATAAGGCAGGGGAAATCGCTCGTACTTACTAATGGAATTAAGGAGATTATAAATTAATGGAATTGAAAGTGGATGAAAAACCGCCTGCCGCGGGTGGCGAACGATCCCACGTCTTCGGATTACGCGTGCGATGCTCCACCGATTGAGCTAGCGCGGTGCCGTTTACCCATCCACTTTCTGGTGTATTAAGGTGTTACTGCTAGAACAAACCTTGGGAGCGTTAGCCAGCGCCACCACTCACAAACCTTGCCGACGGATGTGGAAGATCATTTCTGCCGCAGGCGTCAAGAGCACGTGATCTTTTTGGGTGAAAGAAACTGGCCAATAAACCCACACATGCTACTTAAAGGTATCAATGCTGGTGGATTCGAGGCCCTCGTTGTGTAATGAACGAGAAGTAAAGGAGCCCTGACTAAATGACTTCAGTAGACATTTACGACACGGTAAATATTAAATACATCTACCTAAGGCACGAGCGGGTGTCATGATTCAGAATTCATTCAAATCGTCATTAGACAGTGACCCACAGAGGCGATCATGGTGATGACTACCGATGGCTTTTACGTTGAAATAGGTTTCTTATAACACAGAAAGTAATCCTACTTGGCTTTGTCCAACTCATCAATACCTTCGCGCCACCAAATAGTAAGGCGATGGGACCACAGAAGTCATAACCAACCAGAATAAGCCCAATTTCTACCCAGCCAACAGTTGGCAATTAAAGATGTCAAAACACCCCTATTATTTTCCACATAAGGATATCTGCCGCTCAAGAATAATATGACGTAATACTGACATGGACAAAAAGATGTGTCCATACAATAATATGTGACCAAAAAACTGTGCAGTCCCGTGCCTTCCTTCGCGAATTCGGCGAAATTACATGTAGTAAAAACAAAACCAAAAGGGTTGAGTGCATTTGGAAGTATTGGGCCCTACTCCTTCCCTTTGAGTATTACGATGTTCAACAAAGCGCTCAAAAATACAGAGTGCACGCGCCGAGATCTCACGCCTTCTACCGCGTCCTAGACAGGCACCGAAGAGCCATTGGGGTGCCTCGATGCGAAGCTATCGAGACACCATAATGTGGATGGATGGATGGATGGATGGATGGATGGATGGATGGATGGATGGATGGATGGATGGATGGATGGATGGATGGATGGATGGATGGATGGATGTTATGAGCGTCTTCTTTGGAACGCGGCGGAGGGTTGCGCCACCAAGCACTTGCTATTATACTGCCCAATGTTCTACCTAAGGTAAAAAGAAAAAAAAACCACTAAGACTTTCACAACCACATTTTCTGACCCCCTATTGCAAATTTTGCTTTTGTACGTCTCTGCTTTTTGTCGTTTCCCTACTTTTCTTCCGCCAATCTTCCAATCACCTCTTACTAATCTCTATTTCGGACATGATTACTTTTCCCCTGCTCTCGCTGAACCCAAGGACTTCAAGGAGGCCAGTGGTGTCTAAATCCACTGCTGGACAGGAGCCTTCACAAACTAATAAAAATGCTCCGTCGTTTCCCTAGCTTTACCGCAGCAAGCACATGCTTCTTCTTCCTCCTTATATCTTGTTTTATAGGTGCGTGTTCTAAAACTTCCTGATGTCGCTTCGAAAAGCAATGAGCTTCCGTTTGAGTTATCATGAATTGTTTCTTTCCAGATTTCGTTTTTTCCTCTTAAGTAGTTACTCATGGCAGGTTTCTTTTCCATTGCCGCCACCCATGAGACTGTTTCAGCCAGTCTGACTTCCCGCTTGACGTTCTTTGTTGCTGTATTCCCACCCTACTGGCTGCATACTTGCTGGTAAGCTTCCTAGTTCTTTTCCTCCACTGCGAACCAATGTTTTTCCTCTACAGATACCTCAACACTCCCCAAGCCCAGTTACTTTCTTCCATATTCCTCAGTCACTCTTCATACCCAATTTTACTGCGAGCTTGCCTCACTTCAAAACTAGTCCAGCCCTTACCACCCTGCACAACTTCATTTGTAGTCTTCTCGTGAGCGGCCAATGCGAGAGCGTCCCGCTAACCTTTGGTTCCCATCGAGTCCTGATTGTACCCCTGATTTCAAGCAAACAACCGCATTTCCAAAAGTAAGTCCTGAAACCAACACCTTTCCACATACCCCGGAGCACCTCGTGCCTATTGTATCCCCATAGTGCTCTGTGGTTCATTATGGCTGCATTTCTCTTCCCCTTTACTGTTATTGTTTTTCCTGTGTTTCCATATACCTGTTGCCTTGGTTTATCCGTATACCAAGGTATTTATGTTCTCTTACCCAAGGTATCTCCTAGCCCTGTATTGCCACTCCACTGTTTTCATGGAATACCATTACACCTGATTTTCTAACACTAAATTCGAAACCTAAATTCTTGCCTTGCTGTCCACAGATATCAGCCAGACGTTGCAAATCACTTTGCTTGTTAGCTAGCAACACAATGTCGTCCGCATAAAATAAACCTGCAAGCTGCTGCTCTACTAACGTCTGTACGAGAGATTAAACCCGATGTTACTTCCTTCTAGCGCCCTCTCCATCCTCACGATGTACATCATAAACAGCAGTGGCGATAAAGGGCACCCATGCCTCAGTGCCTTGTAGATATCAACTTTCTCCTCGCTCCTCATCCCGTGCCATTCAACGCAAACTGTATTTTCCTGGTAACTCTCTCAAAAGCTATAGAGAATCGTCACCTAAGCCTTGCCCTTCCAGAATGGCGCCTTTAGTTTTGCTCATTTATATTAACGACCTGCCTAATCAAATCACTAGCTCTATTTGCTTATTTGCCGACGATTGCGTAATTTACCGAAAAATAACTAATGATTCTGATATGGTTACATTACAATCAGACCTTGATAACGTTACAACCTGGTGCTCCCGCTGGCACATGAACCTTAACACTTCAAAATGTAAATTCATGAGAATCTCACGCAGCCAAGTATCTTTTTATAACTACCATCTTAACAACATCCCACTTGAATCAGTATCTTGTCATAAATACCTCGGAGTGCACATTACAAATAATCTCTCATGGAAACGACATATCGAACACATTACATCAAAAGGTAACCGTATGCTGGGCCATCTTAAACGAAATTTTTCACTCGCACCTTCTTCCCTGAATCAACAGCTATATGTCACCTACATTCGGCCTAATTTAGAGAATGCATCCTCAATATGGGACCGTCATCAATTAACATTAATTACCAGCTTAGAAGCTGTGCAGAATCGGTCGGTTCGTTTTATTCTTAACAATTACCAGCGCACAGCAAGCGTAACTAGCATCAGACTTGCCCTCAACATATCTCTCCTTTCCAAACGCAGAAAAATCGCTCGCCTTTGTCTGCTCCATACAACATACCACTTAATTCCTACGCTCAAGTCACGCTTTATCGAACCAGCCTCTTTTACTCCTGCACGCTTGGACCATCGTCATAAGGTGAACATCCCATTCCACAAAACGTCTACCTATGGTAATTCATTTCTTCCAAAATCATGCCAGGAATGGAATCACCTTCCGGATCCACTAGTCTATATAACTAACACAGATAACTTCCGTAAGGCACTTACTAATATTATCTAGTATGCCTTGTTGTGAATGCATAACGAAGCAATTCCGTTTTCTCCTGATCAGTATTGTTGATAAGTTTTCTTTTTTATTATCTACCTAATCTACAAACAGTGTATTTTGTATTATGCTTTATTTTCTATTATTCTGTGCATATTGTATCACTCTAACCTGTCCTATATACCATGTATTTATATTTCATCTGTATTACCGAAGTTTTCCGTTTTTCTTTGTATAATTATATTTTTACCGTAATATGCTTTTTTGTGTCGCTCTCGAGTTATTTTTACGTTGTAGCATGCATTGTCCTCTGATTAGTATTCGTGTTTTCCTTTGTTCTTTCTTGCATACTTATCTGTATTTATTAGCCCCTCCCCTCTGTAATGGTTCATTCTAAGCCCTGAGGGTGCTATAAATAAATAAATAAATAAATATCTCAAAAAATGTTGCCAAGCGCTGGGCTAAACCTGTTTCTTTCTTTTTTGGGACGTCATTTAGCTTGCCTGGTGCTATGCCAAAGTTGCGCACGTGGGCATTTTTCGAGAGCTTTTCTTATGCTCACTCCATGACAGAACCCAGTGTCCGCTCCGGAAATGTCCCTACCGCCACTCTTATTATTTATTTATTTATTTATTTATAGATACTGTGATCTGAAATCAGATCATAGCAGGGTGGGTATACATAGCAACATGCAGGCATTTTTCAAACATTGATGAGGAATTCTAGGTAACAATATCATAATTATGGTTATTCCAGTCTATTGTTACCCTAGAAAAAAGAATATTTCAAACAGTTATGCCGTGCGTTCATGGGGGTTATTGATAAAGCATGCCTTCGTGTCGTGTTATATCCTGATGAGTAAGTATTGAACTTGGAAGTGTTAACCTTATAATTTCCGTTTACAAGTTGAAGGAGGAATTTCGATTGGCAGATACGGTTGCGCACAGTTACCGAAGGGAATTCACTGCGTCTTACGAGCTCGCCAAAAGACGCACGGCCGTATGAATTGAAAACAGACCTAACTACCTTATGCTGTACATGTTCCAGTTTTTTTATATTGGTTAATGTGTATGAGTCCCAAATAATTACGGCATATTCCAACTACGGACGAATGCAGGAATTGGACGCCAGTAAACGAACACTAGGCGTAGATGATTTCAGGGAGAGCCTCAAGAAAAACAGTTTACGCAAGAATTTGCAATAACAGTACCTATGTGCTTCGTTGGTTCATTGGTTATCCATAGGCTCAAATATTTGTACTCTCTTACCTCTGATGTCAACATTATATGCAAATTGAAGAGGTTTTTCTTATTTGTGAGTCTCATAAAAAACAGTTTTTTTTTCAAAATTAATAGACATTCGCCAGTCTTCGCAGCAAGCAATGACCTTTGCCAGGTCATTATTGAGACGCACATGATCATCAACAGAACATATATTCATACAAAATACAGAGATCTGCATAAAGTTTCACGGAAACTGAAAGTTCTGCGACTATGTCATTAATAAAGAACAGAAATAAAAGAGGTCCCAAAACGTACCCTTGGGGGACTCCAGACGCAACCTCTGCATTGTTAGAAGAAATATTTTTTAAGGTGATGGATTGCTGTCTGTTAGTAAGGTAGGCTCTGATGCGAGTAAGTATCTGTTCATTTTGTATATTGTACCCTAATTTATAAATTAATTGTTGATGTGACACCTTCACAAATGCTCTAAAAAAATGCACGAACACAATATCTGGTTGCTTCTCTTCATTAATCGCCTGTGCGAAATTGTGAACAGTCTCAACTAATTGAGTATATGTAGAAAACCTATGTCTGAAACCATGTTGGACATCTGTAAGTACCCTGGGCTTTTCTAAGAAACCTAATATATGTTTATGAAATGTATGCTCTACAATTTTGCATGATGTAGATGTAAGAAATACTGGTCGGTGATTCTCTATGTGTGCTTCTTTTCCCGGATTTATGCAAAGGTTCGATTTCGGCCGTCCTCCAGTCATGCGGTAGGGAACTATCGCATAAAGATCTGGTGAATACGACATACATGCACTTAGTACACCATTCCGCATAATGCTTTAAAAACGCGTTTGGTACATTATCTGGTCCTGGTGACTTTTTAGTATAAGCGTTCAATAGCAAATTAAAAACGCCCCTCTCAGAAATAACAATGTCAGATACAATAGGAAGCGATATAGAAAAGTTGGGAAGGCAGCCATTATATTTGGTGAGTACCGACTGGAAGAATTTGTTAAAAGCAGAACAAACGACAGCCTCATCACTTAGACATCTGCCGTCTATCATGAACCCATTGATGGAAGAAGATTTAGGTGTGATTTGGCGCCAGAATCTCTCGGCAGACGTTTTAATAAACGAAGGCAGCATCGTTCCGTAATATTTTTCTTTGTCGCAAATTATTTTTTGTTTTAGTTGTTCTGAAGTGCCTTCCACAATAGACTTGAAGGTTACATTTGTTCTTCATTTCGTTTTGACCTTTTAAGCCTTCGCTGCAAGCGTAATGTCTCACGAGAAATCCGTGGGTTACGGTGCACGAAAGATTTTGCAATTTTGGGAACAAAACGGTGGATGCATTCAGAGACAACTCCCCTAAAGGAAAGCCATAACTCATTTATATTGTAAGTGCTGGTTCTGAAGTCATCCAAGTAGAATGCAAGCATATCGAGAATAGATTCATCATCAGCACGAGAAGAATTGGGAAACAAATGAACACTGCAGGCTAAACATTTGACAAGCTCAACAGGACAGCTTTATGATCAGAAATCCCGTTTGTTATTTCACAGGTTATCGCATTTAGGATGGCGCCACATACAAAAATAAGTCTCGAATTTAGCCTACGGCTCCCTGTACTCTCGTGCAATTATTTAGCATTTGCAGTAAGTGAAACGTGAATGCAATATCAAAGATTGCGTTATCAACATTGTGAGCTGAATGCAATGAAAAAATGTGCCAAACAATGTTTGGAAAATAAAGTCCCCTGCCAGTAGTATTTTGTCATCCGATTTTACATGGCAGTGCATATATTCCTTTAAGTTTTCAAGTACCGAAGCAGAAGAATTTGGAAGCCTATGAAAAAGGCCAGGGATGAAGCGGACCTTATTGATGTATGCTTTTCAAAAGACAGCTTCAATATATTGCGCATGGGGCATACTAAAAAGTTTTATTGATGATTTGTACAAAATGGCCACTCCTCCACCTCTTCTGTCGCGGTCACCCCAAAGGACCTTATAGCGCTTAGGAACAAACTCACTGTAAAATATTTCACTGCTCAACCACGTCTCCGTAAGCATGGCAACGTCTGCGTCATGCGAGAACATCATGCCCTCAAGTTTCACAGCTTTATTGACGACGATACGACAGTTTATGTTTAAGATATTGAATGCAGGACTGGTGTCATTCTGGTGTCATTTATTGTTCTTCGGGATTTTATATCGTTCGCTTTTTGCATTATCCCATCCAAACATGTAACCGTTAATGCTTAACTTATAAAAAGCCAGCTTAATTTTAGCACCGTTATTCCTTTCCTGTGATGCGCTTTCGCATAATGTTTTCCTGACATCACCAATTCTTTTCGAATAGTCTTCGCTGACTGAATATTCCGAACCTTTCAATTTCCGGCGTGCCTTCATTATTAAAGACTTCTCTCGGTAGTCATGTAGATCTATGATGACAGGATGATTTGAATTTGATTTCCTACCTATTGGGTGGCATCTTTGCATGTTCTTTATCGTAACTCCAAGTTTTTTTTGGCTGAGAATGGTCCTGTTTTATTTTGTGTGTAAGTTCCGTCTCTGTTTCCCTTTCCTCTTCTTTTATGCCGTAAATGAGCAAGCTATTCCTACGGCTTCTATTTTCCAAGTCGTCGGTTTTAGTTAACAGCTGTGATACAGTAGCTTCCAGTTTATTAATACTTGACCACATATGCACTACTTATGTTTTTACGGTGTTGATAGGTGCTACCTCGTCTTCCAAATTTTTGATTCTCTCCGTCACACCATCTATTTTTTCCTCAAGAGAGCCCTGTTTTGCAAAAATGTCACTGACAGACGACGTCAGAGAATATTGACCCAATAGGATCTGTTGGAGAATTTCCCTTTCAGTCATGTCTGGGCCTGGGTTTGATTCAATATCACCGCATTTTGAAAGATCATCTTGGGAAGAAAAAAAGGTATGCACAAACATTCTTTATACGTAGTCAGCTGGGAAGCAGCAAAAAAAAAGCGGTTGTCGCTACGATAGCAGTAGGCAGACAAGTATTTACTAACCTGCGCAATGAAGCAAAATGGGTTCTTGAGCATTGTGCCTGAGGTGCTGCTGCCAAGCCCACTGGTTGCAAGCCGCGATGGGAAGCTTCTTATATAGGTCCTGGTGTCCCCGTGATGTGACGTTACTGTTGACAGCGCAGGCACAGCCACATGACGGAAGTCATGATGAGGTCGCTGATCAAGCAAAGATCAGCTCGTTCTCGATGCTCGAAGCTAACGTCATTCGCTTGGTAAGAAGGAGATCGGGAGATTCCCTCACCGGCATAAAACGGTTGTGCGCGCAGCAAGAGGGTCAAAACCTGCGGAATGAAGCAAAATGTGTTCTTGAGCATTGTGACTGAGGTGCTGCTGCCAAGCAGCACCTAAGGCCTCAGCAGCACTTCATGCCTCACGCTTCAGAATTGCTTCTGAGCACCTAGCCAGGTTTGAATCACCGACAACAATCACCATTTCGCTCTCTCATACCTCTCCCTGCTTCCCTTTGTCCTTTTCCGCGTGATTCGGATTCGACAAGGGGCAATGACCCCTGCGTTCATGCTTTTTTGCAGCGGCGGCTTCAAGGTAGGTACCACTCTTTCCGGTTACCTCCCCCTACGTTGCATGCATTCCACATACTTTGCTGGCACTCTCTCTCCTGCCACGTCGGGGGACTGCGTTCCATTGTCACGACCATTCTCGTTCACAATGACGGCCCTATTCAACTTTTTCTCGGCTGCTCCAAGTCTTTTTTCCACTACCTTTCGATCATCACGCTCCCTATCTAGCTCATTTTTGAGCTCTTCAACCTGTTTGGCAAGCTATTCCTGGAAAGCCTCCATTTTCTTCAGCCTAGCATCGACATCATAGTGTTTGCCGATTGACTCGACTCCCTCCCCATTCTCATCCATGTCCTCGTCTGCCTTGAGGGACCCCATGCACACTGCGCGATTTCCCGACTTTCTTGCCATGTATTGCACAGCTTTTTCTAAAGTAAATACTATAATACGATAATAATATCGTAATGCAGAGCACGTGCCTTCTAACAAAAACCGATACGCACAGGATTTATTTCCTTAAAATGTCGCGAAGTAATCCCCACCAACATTTTGAAAGCAATCAATGCCGCAGACTTAAGGTATTAGCCCCGAGAACGAACTACAGGGGCGCTGCGAGCGCCGGTCACGTGACGCCAGGGCAAGGACTCGCGCCTGTCGTCTGCTACAGTTCCGGCGGTGTCCGGGCGCTTTCTGCGGTGTTTTCGTTTGCTCGCCCTCGTTCTCTCTGCTTGTATACTTATGGCGGTCGTCTCAAATATATTTTTACGATGTCTTCATTTGCGAAAATTTATTCAAAGAGCTTATTTCTTAGACGACAATGCAGCTCTCGAAGCCAACGCTACAGTACCAGCCGAAGGAGCGCAGACCAGCCCATTGCGGGTATTTCAATCGAAAACTGCAAAAATATAAAAAATATGAATCCAGTTATGATACCATACCTGCCGTGGTGGAACAAGTATGTCACAGACGCTGGCTATATATGACTTCTACAACAGTTACAATCCGCTAAAACTGGTTTGCTCACGACGAGTAGTTCATGGTGTAATATCGAATTTTTACGTTTCTTTGCAGAAACGTTCGGCAGTAACAAGAGGACTTAATACTGCAGTTAGGTTCTACAAGCACAACTTGCTTCTTTGACTGCTTCTTAAAATTAGGTGCTTCTTGACCTGTTTACATTAAGCGGCGGTACTTTGAAGTAAAGCTAATGAAGGCTTACGTATATTTACAGAATACAAAATGGAATGTACCAATATATGTTCCCTTTTCTGTGCTACACGTTCAACTCACTTGAGAAATTTACTGGTGCTTGTTGCTTGAGGAATATACATGACGAATTCGTTTGGCTAACTGACACAGGCTCCTCGGCCCAAATGTTTTAGAGAAATTTGCCTTTTGGGCCCTATGGCTGCAGCCAGAAAGAAGTCGAAGCGTCAATCATTAGTAGTATGGGACATATTGAAGATATAATTCCCCTGTGGAGGGTCAAAAATCAAGTCAATATATATGTAAGTGTTCTGGTGTTCTCTTTATGAATGTTTGAGATCGGATTGGAGCAAACTTTTTTTTGCCTGCAGTTGGGCGAAGTTCTCTTTTATGTACCGACCAAGCGAACAGTTCTCCGTTTGCATGAATAAACAACGCTGGATTGAGACATGGTGAGAAAGAAAGTGTTAGAATTTTGCTTTTCTAGGCAATCTATGCTGCGCTGTAGTAGCTCGAGAATGTTTTAGCCATTCCAATTGGAGCTGTAAAAAAATTCTTTATGGTTTCAATTCGAAATTGTAGTGAACTGATGGGTTTCACGAACAAAGCGTGCCTCGCCATGCCGACAGTCGGTTGCTACCGTTGCGTGCTATAGACCGTTGCGTGATGGGTGTGCCATATTGTCGATAAAGGCTACTGAGGGCCACTATGAAACATTTCATCGCTCGCAATTTATTGGCTCTCGATCTTAACAACGAAACTTTTCTCTCAGGTGATTGCTACTATGGTATTAGTGAATAAACTAAGTGAATACTCTACATGACGCGCCGTCGTGTTAGCAGCCATGAGCGATTCGTTTTTTGGAGGCCTGTTTCAGAGAGGGATGAAACTAGCAGCAAACGTTTTCATAAAATATGGGCGCCTAGCTCTTTCTTTGACGCATTAGTAAATGACCATGTTTGGCTAGAACAACTCACCAGAGTAATAAGAATCATGATGACAGCTTCGCTGGGCAATGTCTTTCTAACACGGATAACATGCTGACGCCAATTACCAAGTTGTTTCCTTCATGTAAAATGCAATGTCTTGCATAGCTAAATTCTAAGGGAATGTTAAGTGTTTAGCTGAGCATCGTACACAACTTCGCGTATTGAATTGGCAGACATTCTTTTTACGCAAAATTTATGGACCGACACGGCGCGTATATGCATTGTAAAACCAGTAGCCCCGTTCAACGCTACATATACCTTGTGATATCCAAGCCTGAAATTTTATTCACTCACGTGCTTTAGGAGAAGGAACTGTGGTTCAGGCACGGCAGCAGAAAGAAGCCGACATCAACAAGTGCGGCTCCAGCCGCCCGTACCGCAAGCATGCACGAAGGGAGCGAGCGCGCGCGGCCTCCGAGCGAGACGGAGCGAGCGGCGTCCTGGCCATGACGTCACAGGCGAGAGGGCGGCACTCCTAATTCTCACCGCTAATGACACGTTTTCGAACGTGTTCCATCACGCGGCCACGCTTTCACTTTCCTACCAAAACAGACACAGTAAAACCACTAATAGCTATTAATCTTGCCACTTTCAAGCTACTACTTAAAGGCTATAAAGACTTAACGTGCCACCCGGGTGCCCGTGTTGAAGCACGTGCCGCGAGAGGACGCTCTGACTATCGTGCAAAACCGCATGTATAGGAAACA